>NC_088795.1:109886183-110186808 GCF_011386835.1 Chrysemys picta bellii | reverse complement strand
TTTAGGTAAGTTAGATGTCCTCAAGTTGGCCGGCCTGATGGAACTCATTCCTGGATACTTAAAGAACTAACTGAAGCAATCTCAAAACCATTAGCAATTATCTTTGAGAACTCCTGGAGGTTGGGTGAGGTCCCAAGAGATGGGAGAAGGGCAAATACAATACCAAATATAATTGAAAAGGGGGAACAAAGAAGACCTGGGGAATTATAGACCAGTCAGACTAATTTTGATACCTGGAAAGGTACTGAGACAAATTATTAAACAATCAGTTTGTAAGTATCTGGAGTATAATAGGGTTATCCTAAACAAATCACACCAAAACAACTTAACTTACTTCTTTGATAAGGTTACTGACCTAGTGGATGGGGGAAACAGTAGATATATCTTGATTTTAGGATTGCTTTTGACATAATCCCACAGTATGGGGAGGAGGTGACCAGCCCTCTGTGGAGAAAGAAGTGGTTCAGGACTATTTAGAAAAGCTGGACGAGCACAAGTCCATGAGGCCAGATACACTGCATCTGAGGGTGCTAAAGGAGTTGGCAGATGTGATTGCAGAGCCATTGGCCATTATCTTTGAAAACTCGTGGAGATCGGGCGAGGTCCCGGATGACTGGAAAAAGGCTAATGTAGTGCCCATCTTTTAAAAAGGAAAGGAGGAGGATCCGGGGAAACTACAGGCCAGTCAGCCTCACCTCAGTCCCTGGAAAAATCATGGAGCAGGTCCTCAAGAAATCAATTCTGAAGCACTTAGAGGAGAGGAAAGTGATCAGGAGCAGTCAGCATGGATTCACCAAGGGCAAGTCATGCCTGACTAACCTAATTGCCTTCTATGATGAGATAACTGGCTCTGTGGACGAGGGGAAAGCAGTGGACGTGTTATTCCTTGACTTTAGCAAAGCTTTTGATACTGTCTCCCACAGTATTCTTGCCAGCAAGTTACAGAAGTATGGGCTGGATGAATGGACTATAAGGTGGATAGAAAGCTGGCTAGATCATTGGGCTCAACGAGTAGTGATCAATGGCTCCATGTCTAGTTGGCAGTCCGTATCAAGCGGAGTGCCCCAAAGGTGATTCCTGGGGCAGGTTTTGTTCAATATCTTCATTAATGATCTGAAGGACTGCACCCTCAGCAAGTTTGCAGATAACACTAAACTGGGAGGAGCAGTATGTACACTGGAGGGTGGGGATAGGATACAGACAGATCTAGACAAATTAGAGGATTAGGCCAAAATAAATCTGAATAGGTTCAACAAGGACAAGTGCAGAGTCCTGCACTTAGGAAGGAAGAATTCGATGCACTGCTACAGACTAGGGACCGAGTGGCTAGGCAGCAGTTCTGCAGAAAAGCGCTTATAGGTTACAGTGGACGAGAAGCTGGATATGAGTCAACAGTGTGCCCTTGTTGCCAAGAAGGCTAACAGCGTTTTGGGCTGTATAAGGAGCATTGCCAGGAGATCTAGGGATGTGATCATTCCCCTCTATTCAACATTGTTGAGGCCTCATCTGGAGTACTGTGTCCAGTTTTGGTCCCCACACTACAAGAAGGATATGGAAGAATTGGAAAGAGTCCAGCGGAGGGCAACAAAAATGATTAGGTGGCTGGAACACATGACTTATGAGGAGAGGCTGAGGGAACTGGGATTATTTAGTCTGCAGAAGAGAAGAATGAGGGGGGATTTGATAGCTGCTTTCAACTACCTGAAAGGGGTTCCAGAGAGGATGAATCTAGACTCTTCTTAGTGGTACCAGATGACAGAACAAGGAGTAATGGTCTCAAGTTGCAGTGGGGGAGGGTTAGGTTGGATACTAGGAAAGACTTTTTCACTAGGAGGGTGGTGAAGCACTGGAATGGGTTACCTAGGGAGGTGGTAGAATCTCCTTCCTTAGAGGTTTTTAAGGTCAGGCTTGACAAAGCCCTGGCTGGGATGATTTAGTTAGGGATTAGATCTTGCTTTGAGCAGGGGGTTGGACTAGATGACTTCCTGAGGTCCCTTCCAACCCTGATATTCTATGAGGCTATGATTACATTATCCTAAGCAAAATAGTGAAATGTGGTCTAGAATGATGAAATTACTATAAGATGAGTACACAACTGGTTGAAAGACCATTCTTAAACGCTGCCAAACTGGAAGGGCATATCTACTGGGATCCTTCAGGGGGGTGAGTCTTAGTGCTGTTCAATATTTTAATTAATGACTTAGATAAAGGAGTGGAGAGTATGCTTATAAAATTTGTAAATGATATCAAGCTGAGAAGGGTTGGAAGCACTTTGGAGGACAGGATTAGGATTAAAAATTGGAGAATTGGTCTGAATTCAACAAGATGAAATTCAATAAACAAGTGCAAAATACTTCACATAGGAAGAGGGGAAAAAATCAAACACACAACTACAAAATGGGGAATAACTGGGTAGACAATAGTCCTTCTGAAGAGAAACTTGTGGTCAGAATGGATCACAAAACAAATGAGTCCACACTGTGATGCAGCTGCAAAAAATAGTCCATGGGAGATAATTCGCCCGATTTACTCAGCACTGGTGAGGCCTCAAGCTGCAGCACTGCATCTAATTCTGGGCACCAGACTTTAGGAACAACATGGATAAACTGGAGAGAATCTAGAGGAGAGCAACAAAAATTATTGGTTTGGGTTTAGGAAAGGTTTAGGTTTCCTATGAGGAAAGGTGAAAAACACTCAGCATGTTTACTCTTGAGAAAAGAAGACTAAGGCTTGGTCTACACTAACCCCCCAAATCGAACTAAGGTACGCAACTTCAGCTACGTGAATAACGTAGCTGAAGTTCAAAGTACCTTAGTTCGATCTTACCTCGGTCCACACGCGGCAGGCAGGCTCCCCCGTCGACTCCGCGGTACTCCTCTCGCCGAGCTGGAGTACCGCAGTCGACGGCGAGCACTTCCGGGTTCGACTTATCGCGTCCAGACAAGACGCGATAAGTCGAACCCAGAAGTTCGATTGCCAGCCGCCGAACTAGCGGCTGGGTATAGACGTACCCTGAGGGGAGAAACCTGATAGTCTTCAAATACGTTAAGGGCTCTTATAAAGAGGATGATGATCAATTGTTCTCCATGTCCACTGAAGGTAGGACAAGAAATAATGGGCTTTATCTGCATCAAGGGAGATTTAGGTTAGAAATTAGGAAAACCTGTCAAATTATAAGGGTGGTTAAGATCTGAAATAGGTTTCCAAGGGAGGTTGTGGAATCCCCATCATTGCAAGTTTTTTTAAAACAGGTTGGACAAACACCTGTCAGGGATGGTTTGGGTTTACTTGGTCCTGTCACAGCGTGGGGGATTGGACTTGGCTTCTTGAGGTTCCTTCCAGCCCTACATATCTATCATTCTATATAGAGTAATTAAAGGTTGTACTGCCATTAGATAGGAATCTGACCACGTTATATAGCCTATACTGGTATCATTTAATACAAGGACTTAAGGGCCCTTGTGGATAACCAACTGAACATGAAGTCACAGTGCAATGTCGTGACTAAAAGCAAATGCAATCGTTGGATGTATAAGTAGGGGGATATAAAGTAGAAGTAAATACATGCTATTAGCACTGAATATAGCATTATTGGCACCATTACTAGAATACTATGTCTACACTTCAACCCTCAACCTTGGATTCCACAGCACAGCCCTCTACTGCTTGATGTAAAGGAAGAGCTATTATCATTGGACAAATTACAAGAGGCAGACATACCTTTTCTTGTGGCAGTAGATTCCACAGCTATTTGCTAAACACCAATGCTAGGGCATCAGGATTCACGTAATCTATTCCTGGCTCCAAGAGGGGAGTGTGGTCTAGCGGTTAGAGCTGTGATTTGTTAGAGACAGGATAGCCTAGCACACAGATTTGGCTCATTCCATCTGCAAGTCAGTGTGGAGAAGGATTCAGGTCTGCTAAATTAAATTAGAGACTAGGATTCTGTTTCCAGTTCTTATATTAGTGTGCAACCTCTCAATTAACTTATTTATAATGTGGGAGAATTATACTTGTTTCCTTTCTACAGTAGTATAAGAGACACTTTGATCAATACTAAGGGCAATCAAGGGCACAGATATATAAATAGCAGTTGGTAGAAGTGAGAGCAGAACTTAGTCTCCTTACTCCCATCTCAGCCACTGCACTTTCCTCTAGACACCATGAAAGTCAAATATTTGGATAGGCAAATCCCTCACTCTTTTTCATGTCTGCAGAACATTTCCTGACTAGACAGTGCATTGGAACAGGGATCCAGATTCAGTTGAAATGTGAGAGGTACCTCAAAATTCTGTGCATTTGGGAACTCTATGTGATGCTTAGTTTCAAAGAAGAAAGGTGGCATCTCTAAACAATCTCAAAATATAGGACAGCCTTGGAAAATGTGACATATTCAGAAGTTCAAATCATTTGCCTGTTCCTCTCCAAACGCCCTCCCCTGCAGGGTCCCATAGGCCTCCATACTATCCACTCTTTTTTCAGTATCTACATGAGACCATTGGGAGAAATAGTGAGATACCATGGGCTTAGCTGCCACTGGTATGCTGATGACACTCACCATCTCTCTCATTCTCTACTGATATAACCATTGCCACTACTAAAATATCTTAATGCCTACTGGAAATTAGTTCTTGGATGAAGAGAAGCTGGCTCAGACTGAACCCAGCCAAGTCTGAAGTGATGCTGGTGGAAAGGGAAAATGATTTGAAGAGCTGGCCAAGACGTCATCTCCACCTTCTATCTAAAGACATATAGCCCCCATTCAAAGCGATGCAAAGCCTTTTAAATTGTCTGGTTGGTTCATAGACAGTTACACAAGATTGGTAAGAACAGCTATTTAATGTTCTTTATTTTGATCTATGGTCTTTTTATGTCTGGTGCTCATACAGGAATTTCTTTTTCCTATTAATAATATCCAGATAATCTCAGCTTGAGTTGTTTTGTATAGTTGTATTCATTTTCATTTGTTCACTGAAAAGAAAAGATCTTCATAAACAGTCTCAGTGGTTTTATACAAAATTCAGCATGTAATATGATTAGTTAGAGGATGCCTGCTGTGTTCATTATTTACATGAGTATATATGTAAGAAACTCGCTCCTTGATGAACTGCGCAAACGCTGCCATGAGACCTCTAAGGTACCAAAAATTTTATTACTGTATGTCTGTCTTCTCCAATCCTATGAGCAGACATTGAAGGACAGACCATATTATATCTCAGCTCACCAGAGAGCAAAGAGACAAGAGACATCAGTTAAAGCATGTGTATGAGGTCCTAGTCCACCTCTTCCTTTCATTTCTTATGCCCCTTTGTTCTTCAGCATCAGTCCTTCTGCCCTTCTACCTCTCTTTCTTACTCTGCTTCTTTCACTATTCCAGGTTTAAAATAGGGGGGAAAGAAAGAGAAGAACGGACCCATGAAAGGAAATCAATCTAAGATAGGATATAGAAGGCGTAAAATAAATCAGCAGCGTGAGAGATTACTTGGCAAGACTGCAGTTCTGTTCTGAGTCTCCTTCTACGGACATGGCTCCAACAGCACCAACACCACACATTAAAAAGCATGAGTCAAACCTCAAAGAATTATAAGATTGGCTTGGAAATCATGAAATTTTTAAAAATAGTACATTTTTATTTCTCTTTTGATATTTGAGTCTGTGGGTTCAGTATTACTGAAACAGCAAACTATCCCTATGTGAAGAAAAGATAGAAATAATAGTAAGAGGCCAATATGGCTCCATCAGGATCTCTTCAACAAAGAATGCTACAAAAAGTGGAAACGTGGACACATTGCTAAGCAGGAGTACAAAATAAATAGCAGAAGCATATAGGAACAAAATCAAAAAGGCTAAGGCACAAAACAAATTACAGCTAGCAAGGGACATAAAAGGTAATAAGAGGATGTTCTATTAATACATTGAGAGCAATCAAAAGATGAAGGACAGTGTAGGTCTACTACTTAGCGGGGAAGGAGACCTAATAATGGATGATAACAAGAAGGCTGAAGTGTTTAATGCCTATTTTGCTTCAGTCTTCACTACAAAGCTTATGACCAGCTACATAACACAATTAATATTAACAAGGGGGAAGGAATGCAAGTCAAAATGGGGAAAGAATAGGTTAAAGAGTATTCAGATAAGATAGATGAATTCAAGTCGGTAGGGCCTGATGAAATTCACCTTGTTAGTGATTATCTTCAATAACTCCTAGAGGACGGGTGAGGTCCCAGAGGACTGGAGACGGGTAAAACATAGTACCGCTATCTTTGAAAAGGGGAACAAAGGGGACCTGGGGAATTATAGACCAGTCAAACTAATTTCAATATCTGGAAAAATACTGGAACAAATCATTAAATAATCAGTTTGTAAGCACCTGGAGGTTAATGAGGTAATAAGGAATAGCCAACAGGGATTTATCAAGAATAAATCATGCCAAACTGACCTATTTTCCTTCTTTGACAGGGTTACTGATCTAGTGAACAGGGGGAAAGCTGCATATGTGATATATCTTGATTTTAATATAGCTTTTGATATAGTCCCACATGACATTCTCATAACCAACCAGGGAAAATGTGGTCTAGATGAAATTAGTATGAGATAGGTGCATAAGTGGTACTCAACAAGTAGTTATCAATGATTTGATGTGAAACTGAGGGGGTGGGAGGATGTGATGGGTTATACAAACCCCACACCGGAGGAGTTAAGGAACAGCTCTCAGTCCAAGTGGCCTGGCCCAGCCACACCTGTAAAGCCTGAAAAAGTTGAAGGTGAAGCTTAAAAAGGAAGCAGAGCAGCTCAGCTGGCAGCAGATAGTGGAAGAGAGCAGACTTGTGCTCTTGGGAAAGAGTACCTCAGGAGCTCTTGCTGCTTGAAGCTTGGAGATACTGATATGACCAAGCCAGCAACAGAGGGACTGGTGACTTTTGAAGATTACAAACTTTAATTTTGTGTTAGGTTCTTTATTTTTCCCTGTGGGAAGAGGGAACACTGATTGGAAGTGATCCATGGAGACAGCTACATAGCACCCCAAGGATTACTCTTAGACCCTGGATTGGACCCTGGTGGAGATCATGAGCCCAGGCTCCCCTACCAACACCTAAAGAGGGGACAAAGACAGAAGTCTATCCCTTGGTGGGGAAACCCCGGGAGGTGCAAGGGTCCAGAGCCCAAACCAAAGGGGAAGGCCCAAAGCCCTTGCTGACTTCTGAAGATTTTCATATCATTAGACTCTTTGTGAGCCCCGAAAGGGGTAGACTTAAACATGTGACCTGGCTCTATGGGTGAGTCACAAAAAGAAACAGCCCACATGTTGAATGTATAGTGAGAAAGGGGAATGCCTAGGAGCAAGACAACATGCCACACCCCAGCCTGACCATTAGGTGGCACTGCTGGTGAGTGTTCTCCTTCACAGGGATGTATCTAAAGCAATCCTGCTGGGGTCTGTTCTGGGTCTGATACTAATCAATATTTTCATTAATGACTTTGATAATGGAGTGGAGAATATACTTTTACAATTTGCAGATGACACCAAGCTGGGACATATTGCAACCACTTTGGAGAACAGGATTTGAATTCAAAACAACCTTGACAAATTTGAGACTTGGTTTGAAATCAACAAGATGAAATTCAATGAAGACAAGTGCAAAGTACTACACGTAGGAAGTAAAAATCAAATGCACAACCACAAAATGCTGAATAACTGGTCAGGCAGTAGTATTGCTGAAAAGGATATGGGGCTTAGAGTGGATCACAATTTGAATATGAGGTAACAATGCAGTTGAGAAAGAGGCTAATATCATTGTGGGGGATATTAATTGGAGTGGCTTAAGTAAGAGACGGGAGGTAATTATCTTGCTCTACTGTCCACTGTCAAGGCCTCAGCTGGAGTACTATGTCCACTTCTGGGCATCTCACTTTAAGAAAGATGAGAACAAATTGGAGAGAGTCCAAAGGAGAGCAACAAAAAAAAAGATAAAAGGTTTAGAAAACCAGATCTATGAGGAAAGATTTAAAAAAATCAGCTAAGTTTACTTTTAGGAAAAGATGACTGGGGGCGGGAGGAAGGACCTTATAACAGTCTTCAGATAAGTTAAAGGCTATTATAAGGAAGATGATCAATTGTTCTCCATGTCCACTGAAGGTAAGACATGATGTAATGGGCTTAATTTGCAGAAAGGGAGATTTAGGTTAGATATTAGAGGGAAATTTTCTACCTGTAAGAATAGTTAAGTACTGAAACAGGAAGATTGTGGAATTCTGATCATTGGAGGTTTTTAAGAACAGGCTAAACACCTATCAGAGATGGTATAGGTTTACTTGTTTCTTCATCAGAGTAGGGGATGGGACTAGATAACCTCTCACAGTCCTTTCTAGCCCTACGTTTCTATTCTATTTTATGCTTCCTTCTTCCCCCTCAGTCCCACAACCATAAGGACTAGAGACTTATTTTTCAAAATTAAAAGCTGAGATTTTCACATGGTCGTATGGGCTTTAAGCAAAACACCAAATAGCACAAGTTTTATGATAAAAATCACAAGAGTTGGCAGCATTGAGACTCCAACAGGAAATCACCAGAATGCCTGTTAAATCTCCTTTTTCCAATGGCTTCATGGGGGAGAGGAGAGGGCAGGAATCTGCCACTCCTTAGGCCCGATCCCAGACCAGGAAGGGAGGCCCTCTCACCTAGCCCAAGACACCCTACTCTGCAATCTTGAAGAGTCTGCCTCACAGCTCTGTCCCACCTGCTAGGCATCTGGAACTCTGCAAGCCTCTCAACCACTCCCATTTCCTGCCTTGCTTGTCAACATTCCAGGCCAGCATGTAGGTGTGGAGATAGCATGTCTGAGTGGTATGTGGTGTACAAAGAGCCCAGGGGACAGGGCTGGGAGGGACTTCTACATCACATCTCAGACTCCAAAATAGATTGTGTTGGTCAGTGCAATCTCCTCAGAATAACATAAAGGGCTAATTACCCTCAGACTCAGAGAATGTGTTGTCACCAAAAATAGTCCTACTAGATGAAGCTAACACAAATTAACGCTAGTGAAGATGAGGTAGTTTGTAGTTTTAACAGCTTAAACTAAACCATTTAAGTGTTAGCCAGTCTCAATAAAAACTATGGGGGAATCCTAGGGCTTACTGTGTTAAAATTGCAAATTTCTTGCCTTTACTAGAATTTTACCTTGTGTTATCCTTGTAAAGACTAGGTCCTAGACCACAGATGATCAAATCCAGAGCAGTAGGCATAGGACCAGCATAGCTTCCTAGTTTATTTTTCTATTTTCTGTTTTCTGACAGACTATTATTAACAGGACATTTAGGAGATAATGAGAGTTATAAGTGGCTTGAGTAGAAAACCATATGAAAGCTCGCAAAAACAAATGAGAGAGAAGTTATTGTCTTGTGTGTGTACGGTTCCCCACCGCTCCCTTGGATTGATCTCATTTTTCTCTTGAAAGAGCTTTCCCATGCACTCACAATTTAGTATAAAATGAATGATGTGGCTAGTCAGCAGTTTTCTCCATGGCACTTTCAGGTATGGGTTGGTTATATTTTTCTGGTGTGTAACAACTGCATAATAGTTTACAGGGAGCTTTAGTTTGAACATATCTGGTATATTTAATGTCACTTCCTGTATTACAATTAAATTTCAGTTCTGGGTACAAAATTAATAGTACTTCGTAGCTTCTCCAACCCCTTTTGAGGATTTTGAAGCACTTTCTCAATGAGTTTTAGCTTTCTCCAAAGTTTGGTTGGCCCTTAAATTCCCTGCATCTGTTTCCCCACAGTAATATGGGAAAATTACAGTGAAACCCCGCTATAACGCGATGATTGGGGTCCAAAAATTTCAATCGCGATAAATGCGGGGTCGCGGTATAGTGGGGTTACCAAAATTTTACTATTTCAAGCTGGTCAGTTTCAAGCCGGTCAATTTCTCTTGGGCAGAGAGCAGGGGAGACTGAAAGTTGCTCTTATTTTTCTTCAAGGGGAATTAGAGGACTACATAATACATCATTGGAAAGTATCAGAGGGGTAGCTGTGTTAGTCTGGATCTGTAAAAAGTGACAAAGAGTCCTGTGGCACCTTATAGACTAACAGAAGTATTGAAGCATAAGCTTTCATGGGTGAATACCCACTTCGTCAGACGCATGTGGTGGAAATTTCCAGAGGCAGGTATAAATATGCAGGCAAGAATCAGTCTAGAGATAACGAGGTTAGTTCAATCAGGGAGGATGAGGCCCTCTTCTAGCAGTTGAGGTGTGAACACCAAGGGAGGTGAAACTTCTTTTGTAGTTGGCTAGCCATTCACAGTCTTTGTTTAATCCTGAGCTGATGGTGTCAAATTTGCAAATGAACTGGAGTTCAGCAGTTTCTCTTTGGACATGCTCTCCCATTGACATAGCACTGTCTACACTGGGGGTTAGGTCGGTATAACTACATCAATCAGAGGTGTGGATTTGTCACACATCTGAACAATGTAGTTATACCAATGTAAGTTTGTAGTGTAGACCTGGCTCCAGTAAATATACCCCCTAATGTTAAAAGAATGTAGAAGTGTGATTTTTGTTGTTGTTTTTGTAGAAATAAGCTTTCCTTATGTCCATGGACTACTACCCCAAAATCTCAAAGTGGAAATAACTTTTCTGAATTTTATTTGTATCAAACTTGAAGACATATTTTCCATCTAACCATAACCTGGCAGAACAATAGAACACATCACTTTGGCCTTTTCTCAGAGACAAAATAAAAATGGCATCAGATATGATAAATGCTGCCTCACACCCATTAACATTGTATGCAGTATTGCTGGATCTCACCCACCTTGTCTCACTCTTTAATATTATGATGCTTAATATTTTCCCCTCTTAAATCCATTATTTCACTCTTCTGTTAAGGTCTGCTCTCTGCAAATGAGGAGAAAATCCTGAGAAAGCAAACAACAAAATATCTGCAAAATCATTTTTAAAACTCCGAGGGTGAAATCCTGGCCCCACTGCAAAACTCCCATTGATTTCAAAGTAGGTCAAGATTTTCATCCCAAACATTAACACTGCACTGATGGGTTTGTTTTCCCATAAGAAAGTACTTTACATCTAGAATCATAGAATATCAGGGTTGGAAGAGACCTCAGGAGGTCATCTAGTCCAACCCCCTGCTCAAAGCAGGACCAATTCCTAACTAAATCATCCCAGCCAGGGCTTTGTCAAGCCGGGCCTTAAAAACCTCCAAGGAAGGTGTCAAGCTGTTACCCTTCCCTTTATAGTTATGACAGAAGGAGACTCCACCACCTCCCTAGGTAACGCATTCCAGTGCTTCACCACCCTCCTAGTGAAATAGTGTTTCCTAATATCCAACCTAGACCTCTCCCACTGCAACTTGAGACCATTGCTCCTTGTTCTGTCATCTGCCACCACTGAGAACAGCTGAGCTCCATCCTCTTTGGAACCCCCTTTCAGGTAGTTGAAGGCTGCTATCAAAACCCCCCTCATTCTTCTCTTCTGGAGACTAAACAATCCCAGTTCCCTCAGCCTCTCCTCATAAGTCATGTGCTCCAGACCCCTAATAATTTTTGTTGCCCTCCACTGGACTCTTTCCAATTTTTCCATATCCTTTTTGTAGTGTGGGGCCTAAAACTGGACACAGTACTCCAGATGAGGTCTCACCAATGTCGAATAAAGGGGAACGATCACGTTCCTCGATCTACTGGCAATGCCCCTACTTATACAGCCCAAAATGCCGTTAGCCTTCTTGGCAACAAGAGCACACTGTTGACTCATATCCATCTTCTCGTCCACTGTGACCCCTAGGTCCTTTTCCTCCACCCCTGTCCTGGCACTGTGATAAGGTGACTCTGTCCCTTATCACTATCTTCCACTCTATGCCTTACACAGGAGACACCTTCCCCAAGATAGTTAATATACCCACCATCCTCTTTTCCTTCAAATCTCACCTGCAGGCCCACTACTGCCATGATGCCTACAAAAATCCCCCAACTGTGGCTCAAAAGGCTGCAGGATAGTTGGAGGTAGCTGATATTTTTATCAGAAACAAAACTTAAGTTTTCCAAGAACTTGGAGACATCAAGTTGTGCAATATCCAATTTATGTAACAGTGGTCTTATTACCAGAACTAAAGTGGCCAACTTTCTGATTGCAGAAAACCGAACATCTTTGCCCTGCCTCCTGCCCCGAGGCCCCGCCCCTTCTCCAAGGCCCTGCCCCCTGCTCACTCCATCTCTCCGTTGCTTGCTCTCCCCCACCCTTGCTCACTTGGCTCATGTTCATTGGACTGGGGCAGGGGTTTGGGGCACGGAAGGGGGCTGAGTCAGGGGGTTGGGATTTGGGAGGGGGCTCTGGGCTGTGGCAAGAAATGAGGGTTTCAGGGTGCGAGAGGGGGCTCAGAGCTGGGGCAGGTGGTTGGGGTGCAGGAGGCGTGTGGGCTCTGGGAGGGAGTTTGGGTGCGAGAGGGAGCTCAGGGCTGGGACAGAGAGTTAGGGTATGGGAGGGGGTTTGAGGTGTGGTTCCTGGCCAATGGGAGCTACAGAGCCAGTGCTCGGGGCAGAGCACAAAGCTTTCCTGGCCACCCCTGAGCCTAGGGGCAACAGGGACATGCTGGCCACTTCTGGGAGTTGTGCTGGGCCAGGACAGGCAGGGAACCTGCCTTAGCCCTGCTGCACCACCAACCAGACTTTTAACAGCTCGAGCAGTGGTGCTGGATCCCTTTTTGACTGGGCGTTATGGTCATAAACTGGACACCCGGCAACCCTAACCAAAACTAGAATTGAGAACAAATACTGGAACCACCCAACATCCACTACCTTCGAACAAACAAATAACTCTGTCTCAATACTTCTGCTTCTACTGTATCCTTTCTAAATCCAGTACAATACTTTCACCTTTAACAAGGAAAAGAGCATTTTTAGTAAGTCAGATAAATTCGTAAAGAGTAGCTGATGCTATTCAATACCTGTCCTTGACAGAAACTGTCATATCGCATCAGGTTCTGAATGTGTCCACCTAAGAAAATTATGGCCCAAGACATCTCTTATTTTGTTATAACAGCTGATGCAAACACTAAAGCAAATTGATTAACAGTAATAATCTGTTATGGTAAATAAGGGAAAGGAAACAGGAAAATGCCAGTTTTAAAAATAACATTAGTGAACAAATAGTGGGATCTGACAAATGACGTCTAAACACAGGCTCATTGCCAAATGACTTTGGAAGAAGTGGGAACAATTTGTGACATTGTGCAGTCTATATGGTTTTATAAAAACATAATAAGAAGTGAATATAATGTAACTGGAATATGCTTCATGCAAAAGGTCTCTTGTAAAGTATCATTACAAAGCTTATAATCTACTGAGTGTGATCATCCTATTTGTATATATGTACCATTCTTGTATCAAACTAGAAATATGAAATATAACTCTGAGGGTCTATTGTAATTATGTGGGCCATTAATATTGGTTTGGAATCTTGATGACTCCCATTAACCAGGACCATTGTCTGCAGATGGCTGTGTTTACCTGTTAGTCTTCCTGTATATGTGTGTGCTGGCAAGTGGGTAATGAAGTCTTGCAGTGACGTGATCATGTCATCTGACCTGGAATCCATTTTTAACCTGGGTGCTTTTCCAGTGAGGGGGGGTGGAAACCCAGAGGGACAAAGGGTTCCCGCCTTATGCAAAAGATATATAAAGGAGTGGAAGAGAACAGAGGCTGAGAGGAGCCATCATGAAGAATCCCCTAGCTATCACCTAAGCTGGAACAAGAGCTGTGCCAGGGGAAAGAATTGTGCCCAGGCCTGGAAGGTGTCCAGTTTGAGAAAAAACTTACTGAAGCATCTCTGAGGGTGAGATTATATGTATTCAGTTTGATTAGACATAGATTTGCGCATTTTATTTTGCTTGATGACTTACTTTGTTCTGTCTGTTACTACTTGGAACCACTTAAATCCTACTTCCTGTATTTAATAAAATCACTTTTTATTAATTAACTCAGAGTATGTATTAATACCTGGGGGCGCAAACAACTGTGCCTATCTCTCTATCAGTGTTATAGAGGGCGAACAATCTATGAGTTCTAAATCTAAAACGGATTTATTTGGGTTTAGACCCCATTGGGATTTGGGCATCTGAGTGCTATAGAGAAGCACACTT
Source organism: Chrysemys picta bellii (assembly GCF_011386835.1). Taxonomy (NCBI): domain Eukaryota; kingdom Metazoa; phylum Chordata; order Testudines; family Emydidae; genus Chrysemys; species Chrysemys picta. The sequence goes on along the minus strand of NC_088795.1, from coordinate 110,172,651 downwards.
CTGTGAGCTGTTTTCAGGTAAACTTGCAGCTTTGGGACAGGTGATTCAGACCCTGGGTCTGTGTTGGAGCAGACGGGAGTGTCTGGCACAGCAAGACAGGGTGCTGGAGTCCTGAGCTGGCAGGCAAAACAGGAATAAAAGTAGTCTTGGTACATTAGGTGGCAGCTCCCTGTGATCCAACCCGTCACACAATTCTCCACTAACTTGTATCTTGTGTAATCAATGAAATTTGAGCAAAGTGGATTTAGAAAGCTACCACAATCTGAGTCCAAGTGTAGTGACTACAAACTTGTTTTAAACTTTGTGAAAGTGGAGTTATATTGGCTCGGTGAAAACTAGAAATAGTTGCTTAGTGTCTACTTTCTTAGTGTCTTAGTGCTATCTCCATTATTTTAGGCAATGCACCCATCATGGCCACCACTTCCCAATCTGATTATCCTCCTATGTGATTTTGTCATAATCTAGGATTATGAGCGATCTGGGGCATACTATCTTTTACATGTATTTAGATGGTGCTTAGCACCAGATACCCCTGACTGAGACTTCTAGGCACTACTGCATCATAAAACACCAGCTCCAATTCACAGCACCAGCATTTCAGTACATTGCCATAAGCAGCTGGTGTAAACCATAGCAGCCCTAGTTTCAAAAGCTTTTAAAAGTTAAAAAGTTTCAAAAGCCTTGCAATCCTTCAATAAAAATATATATACACATTACATTATAAGCAACTTTTATAAAAACCAGAGAATATCCGCTTTATATTATATATATATATATATATATATATATATATATATATATATATATATATAATGTAAGAAATGGGTCTATCTGATAATATGAAACATTTCTAATTGTTGAAAATATACTTTAATAAATAATTTTATATAATATGGAAACATATTTCTTCTGTATGGGCTAAGGTATCAGTTTCTGGGATGGTTAACTCCTCTACTAGTGAACGTAGGGAACATCAAGATTATTCTTCCCATTTAGGTGATCAGTGTATTTCTCTAGAATTGCTGAAATAGTAGCTAGGTCTGTGACGCTGCAGCCCCTATGTAACACTTCAGGAAGGACAGGCAAGGGAACACACAGTGAGAGAAACACACTTTGTACCATGTAGTAGAGCAGGAGACCACATTGTGTTTTGGTCACCAGTCTATCCCAGTCATACCCCTATGTAGTCTGGAGTGTAAGAATGCTGGAGATTCAGAGAGGTGTTCCAGACTAATTTACAAACTCTTTTATCCACTGCAGTGCAGATGTAGTACCCATTTTACATTGCAATCCAAAATCAGCCAGTGTAAATTGTCATTGACTTTAATGGAACTATGACTATTGGGATCAACTGAGGATCTGCCCCAGAGCCACACAGAGGAGCCTAAAGCTTTGGAAAATTTTGTACAGGAGAGTCTCATCTTACGCTGGGATTACGATCCGCTGTCAGCGCGTAAAGCGAAAATCACGTATAGTCAAAATTACATTGAGTGTAATGGCGGGCGGAATTGCCCGCACTATTGCCAGCCGCGCAAAGCTGAATTCGCGCATGTTAAATGCACGTAAGATGAGACTCGCCTGTATCTGAAATGCATGCTTTATAACAGAATGGCTATGTTCTCTGTAAGTCTTGGTAGCCCATGGAACAATACCAATGTTAATTCACAGGCCATAAACATTTCATGCACAAAAAATTAAACATTTCAATTCCAGTTACTAGAACTCAAAAAATAATAAAAGACCTAAAGCTCCCAGAAGTAATTAAGACTTTAGTTTTCATACTACCGTATAAGATTATATCTTTAATTGTAATGTTTGCCTGGAATATCAGGCGCAGTATACAAATATTCAAAGATGTTATTGTGACAAACATGAACAATATTTCATTTCCTGAATAACTTGTAAATGAAAAAGATGGACTAAAAGTTGTATTTTATTTCCTGCTTTCTGCAGTCATTTTACAGCTTTAAAGCAATTCTTTTGTGATTGAGAGCTTTCCACATAGTTTAAACAGTAGAATTCTTTATAATTAGAAAGGGATCATTAATGATCTAAATAATTATATAATTTTAAATATCCACCACATACATGTCACATCATAAGAAAAAAGTCACAATCATGGAATTTAAGGCCAGAAAGGACCACCAGATCCTCTAGTCCAGTGGTTCTCAAACTGTGGGTTAGGATCCTAACGTGGGTCGTGACCCTGTTTTAATGGGGTTGCCAGGACTGGCTTAAACTTGCTGGGGCCTGAGGTTGAAGCCAAAGCCTGAGCCCCACCACCCAGGCCTGAAGATGAAGCCCGAGGTCTTCAGCCCTGGGCATTGGGGCTGATTACAAGCCCCCTGCCTGGGACTGAAGCCCTTGGGCTTTGGCTTTGGTCCCCCCATTCGGGGAGGGGGAGGGCAGGGCTTGGGCAGGCTCAGGCTTCGGTCCCCTCTCCTAGGGTCGTGTGGCAATTTTTGTTTTCAGAAGGGGATCGCGGTGCAACGAAGTTTGAGAACCCCTGCTCTAGTCTGACCTCCTGCATACCATAGACCACCAACACCACCCAGCGCCTGCACAGTAAACCCAACAACCAAAATTAGACCAAAGTGTTACAGCTCACAAGAGACTAGACTATTATGTGCCACAGGCAGAGAATAGGAGGGACCGAGGTGCACCAATGCCAGAGCCCCTGCAATGGCAGGGAATTAATTATTTAAGATATACGATCTTGGTGAGTGACCCATACCACATGCTGCAGAGGAAGGCAAAAAATACCCCAAGTAGGGTGACCAGATGTCCCGATTTTATTGGGACTGTCCTGATATTTGCTTGTTTGCTCCGCCCCCCTCCCTCACCCCCAGCCCTGCCCCTTCCTCCCCCCATTGGATCCCTCCCCAAATCCCCACCCTGGCCCCACCCCCAGTGCCACCCCTTCACTGCCCCATTGGATCCCTCCCCAAATCCCCGCCCTGGCCCCGCCTCTTCCCCAAGCACGCCGCATTCCTCCTCCCTCCCAGGCTTGCGCTGATCAGCTATATGGCAGCGCAAGCCTGGAGGGAGGGGGTGGCCCCCAGCACTCACCCCGCAAACTGCTCCAGTCTAGCTTCTCCAGGAAGGATGAGCACAGCTCGGCAGAGATCCCGCAGCGGCTCCCTCCGCCCGAGCCCCCGGTATAAGCAGAGGCAGGCCTGGGCCTCCTGCACCGCGCCCATGGCTCACGGAGCAGCCCGGCCGGCCTGGGCAGGGAGGGCGGCTAGGAAGCGTGCCAGGCTGCCCGGGGGATCTAGCACAGCACGTGGGCTTGGCAGCTCCGGGCCGGGGCGCGCTCAGCTGTTGCGGCCACCACAGAGTCAGGTGGAGACGGGGCTATGCCGCCTGGCCCCCCCGCATCCTGATATTTCATCTTTGTTATCTGGTCACCCTAACCCTAAGGTCACTGTTAATCACTGTTGACTGGGGGAAATTCCCACCCGACTCTACATATGGCGATCAGTTAAATGCTAAACATCTGAGCAAGTACCAGCTAGCTAAGCACTTGAGAGAGAACGTTCTGTGCCACCTCAGAGCCCTGGCCCACCCTGTCTGATATTTCACCTACAGCCATGGTCATCTCTGATGCTTCAGAGGAAGGGAAGAAAAAACAAGAAAACGTGGGCATGGAGGGGGAATCTCTTCCTGACCCCTGCAGGTGATTGGCTACAGCCCTAAAGTTTGAGATTTTAGGACTATTGGACATGAACCAGAAGGGACCCCAGAGCTGGGGGAATGAAACTCAAATCTTCATAATAAATTTATAGAGAAGCAAACCTATATTATTTCTCCTTGTTCTTAAATAATACTTGTTGATAATGCCATCTGCTGGCCACTAGCAACATATCTAGGTACAGTACTGATTTTTTTTAAATGCAATTTCAATAATTCAGAATTCAGTTTGATGCCTTTATTGCCATAGTATTTAGAGATGTATGAACTTTCAGTCCTTTTGATTTCCATTTCTTTTACTAATATGTAAAATTGTTCATAATTAATACTTTTCATGACTTAACTTGAAGTGGGATATCTGACCATTCATTCTCTGAAATGAAGTTTGGACGCTTCTGAAGGAAATGGAACTCAAACCTGAGAACAGCAAGGGAGCATGGAAGGCCAAGTATCTGAGGGAGTACCAGGCAATTATTACATCTTCCAGCCAGTATACCATAAAAACAGTATTAACTTAAACCAGTGTCAGCTGGAAAATCCAGAGATACAATTTTAGGCCCTAATCCTGCAAGCTGCTCTGCATGGGTAGATGTGGGGGCTCTATAGGGGACAGGTGTCCCCCTGTATGGAGCAGCCTGAAGGATTACATTAACCTTTTAAATTTAAAATTGCCACTGTGTGCTTGCTCCCGTGCCCCATACTTCCCATATAGGCAAAGCTTCCAGTGAAGTACATGATCACTCTGATAGTGGAGTGCATCTAGGTATTGTAGCATATTGTATAGTCATCTCTCATTCTTGGGTTTATAGACCCCTGCAGTGCATGGGTGTACACAATAAGGACAAATTAAGGGAACACTGTTGGACTTTAAATCAAACTGATTTAAAAAAAAATCCTTACTTCTGTCACAAACAATACTGGAAGAATTTTGAAGTCTAATGTTCCAATAATATAATTTACTTCTCTATTTAAGACTTTTTTTTAACCTTTCATGTACCTTGGAAAACAAAACTGGACCAGTAATTTTCACACACTGGTTTCTAGTTAGTTTCACTTTGTTTACTCTGTACTAAAACACTGAATTGTTTGGTTGTGCTACAAAACCTCTAGCAAAATGTAAAACAAAACAAAATACCCACTCAAAGTTTTCATTTTTACAATTTTATGAAAATATTTCAGTTGGGTTAGGTTTGTTAAACTTAAAGGTTACTCCAAAACTGCCTACCTGTTTTCCTTGTCCATACATTTAATTTTAATATTTCTGGTTTCATTTCTTTTTTTAATTTACGGCTGAGTTTCAACTTACATTTTTAAAAATGTATGATCCCAGCTGATATAAAAGAGGTGTTCTATGTCAATTTTTTTCTACTGAAGATTATGATACCTGTTAGTGACTACTTAGGGAATTCATAATACATGGATCATTAATGCATTACGACAGTAATGGCTCCTTTGGAGCCGTTACCATTTAACATGTACATTTCTACCAGTTGAGTCTGTTATGGATATTAACAAGATAGTCTAAACTACTATGTCTATAATGGTGTCATGTAGTCAGAGACTCTCTAATTTGAAGATTCTTGACTAAATGAGTAGATGGATAACTTAAGACAAACAAAGCAACAATTATAAACAAATATTTTTTAAACTAAAGCACCTTAAAGGTCTAGTTCAATTCTACTTAAAAAGTCTCTCTCCTCCAGTGATCATTTTCAATGAGGAGAGCAAAAATGAGATTAAAAACAACTACACTATTTTTAACTCACTTCTGTAACCTAAATTTGCAAAGCTTTGTTAATGAGAGTTAAGGTTGTAAGTCTCTCATTTGAGTCCAGCTAACACCCAAAGTATGACATTACACTTTCCTCATAAAAATTCTGCAAGTTTTAATCAACTCCAAAATTAAAATGTCTGAAAATGAATAGCTAAGGGACCCAACCCATTCTCCACTGCCATATAATACTTCATCACAAACTATCACCTCACTCTTCTTCAACTTAGGAAGAAAATAGCTTTAGGAACACTTCTTACTCCTTAGTCTTGTTCTACTTTAGAAGAAAGTGACTCTTTCTGTGATTATTTACCTTTGTCACATATTAACGCAGACTCCCCCTCCCATTCCCCAGGTCTCTCTCATCTCACTCCCAAAACCTCCTGACAGCCTGGTATCCATCTATTTTCAGGACCTGAAATCCACTCAGGGCAGAGGTCTTCTTTACAGTCCCCAGGTAACAGCATTGTAAAAGGATCCTTCTTTGCCTGAACTACTGGGACAGGCAGCAGCAGCTTCAGTGATGGCCAGGGAAGTAGGGTTGCCAGGTGTCCAGTTTTCAACCAGAAAGTCCAGTCAAAAAGGGGACGTGGTACACCTGACCGGACACCAAATCCAGTTACTATGGGCAGGGAGCAGGGAGGCACTGGGTCATCAACCCGCACCAGCCTCTGCTCAACCTAGGCCACGTCCTATCTGCATCTCATGGGTGGGCAGCAGGCTCTGTGTCAGGCTGCAGCTCCTGTCCCAGCCCTGGGGACAGAGGGAGCCCAGCAGTGGGGGAGGGAGGTGGAGAGGATCAAGTATCGAGGAAGGGGGAGGGGGAAAGGAGTGAGCCGGGGAGGGCCTTGAGAGAAGAGGTGGAATGGGGCAGGGCCTTGGGAAAAGAGGCAGAGCATGGGTATCCAGTTTTTAAAAATTAGGAAGTTGGGAACCCTACAGAGGAGGGAAGTTGCAGGCGAGGAAGGGGGAGCAGCTCAATAAAAGGGATCCTGAGGGAACAGGCCAGTGTACAACTCGGCACACAAGGAATCCAGGGAGCAACACAGCATCCTCCCCAACAAGGAAACTGTCCCAGAATGCATCACACTACCAGCAGAGTGAGTGTCCCTCTCTCAGCCATTCCTAGTGATGTAGGAGTCACCGTAGAGATAGTTTCAGTTCTGTATGTATTAGTGGGATGTAAATCTGCTGTTCACTCAAGACCCCTGAATTCCTCCAAAGCCTCATTGACCTCCACCTTCAACACAGCCCACTGCTTCCACTTTAATCCCCACTCACCTCATTCTTCCTCTTCAGCCCCACCTTCACCCCTATGCTTTTCCTCCCTGTCTACTCCCCTGTTAACCGTGCCTTATACCTGTATTCTTAATAAATGAAACATTAAACCACTGTTTTATTTGAGCTTTTCCATTTAGAAAGAGACAAAGGGGACAGACAAAAGTATCTATCATGTAGAAAGAAGAAAAATAATACTCTTCTAATTATTAGTGGTCAATGGAATTCAACAAATTAGAAAGAATGGAAAGACTTATGCAATAGCTTCAATTAACTTACTGTAATGAAACCAGTTTGTATTGAAAATATTTCTATTATTTCTTCTAGTAAAAGAGGTGTAAGCTGCTAGGAAAACTATTCCATATAGATTAGACATACGGAGCTGTTCCTTTTTCTTAAGAACATGTCCTGGGCAATGTTTAAGGCAATATGTAGCCATCTAGAGGGAAATGAGGTGGGATGTAAATTATAACCCATGACACCAAGAATACAAGTTTTATACTCAAAAGAAGAATATTAAGTTCTAGAGATTTTTGCAAATGTCATTTCAGTATTTCTTCAGCTTTGGGCAAAAGAACAGAATGTGTTGTTATATCTGCAGCCTTCTTTTGGGAATGACATCTCAAAAATTTAGCATATAGAAAGGTCAGCCTTGGACAAGTTTTCATAGGCTCAGTAACACTAGTCAAGCATTGTGAGGAAGGAAACTGAGTAAAGATTTACATATGATTTTTTTAAACATAAAACCATATTTTTCATTCAACCGCAGAGAAAGACATTTGTAGGTCATTCTGCAATTTGAATTTAATTTTGGTAACTGAACAATACACTAGACTGTTTAGTCACCTGTACATTTCCCTTACAGATACAATTTTGATGGCACACTATCCAAGAAATCTTCCAGAGGCAACATCTCTATCATATTCCCATCCAGGTCAAAATAGATTTTTAATAATGTCTGTAACTGATCATATAATACACAGTTGAGAAGAAATTTGAAAAGCCAGACTTTTTTTTTAAATACGGGTTCCCTAAACTTATTTTTGATTGTCCATTAACGAGATCTCAAACAAAAAATATGCTTGTTTTTCTAATGTATGTTAAATTTCCTTTCAAAAGGATATTTTAAGCAATAACTTTACCCTATACATTATTTCAGATATGATTTTTAGGAATCTCTATACTTTGGATCCTAAAATAGCAAGAATTTCATTCCCAAAACACACCAATCTATGTTAAATATTGGATTCCTCTATAGCATAGACAACAATTGTTTTGACTATAGTAAGATTTTCAACTGAACCAGAGGGGAACGCTGCATCATGTATTATTATAGGCCTGGGGTGACATATTCCTCCCACAACAATAAGAATCATTTCACCGATGGGTAGGAAAAAGAATAGATATACATCTGTCAGATTCAGGCACCAGTTAATATTCATTACCTTTTGTGAGAGACATGCTTTCCATTCCATATGAAGTTCATGGATAACTTTATCACCTTAAAAGCTTTAGCCATAATCCTTAGCTGCAGCATGTTAAAATGATAATTTATCCTCAGGCTGTTCATCTCTAAATTTTTAAAAAAATAAGCAGAGTATTTGCTAACACCTTATAATGTTATTTTTCAAAATGGGTTATACTAGATTTTAATATCTAACTATTAAAAAGTCCATCCCAAGTGATTTTACAGGAAGAGTAAATGAGAAGTTATGTTGATCAGCAAATAAAACAAATCTCTACCATCTAGAAGTGTCAGATTAAATTTAACTCAGTTTAATTTGTATCCTCTCTGTCCCCACAAAAAAACAGTTTTCAATTAAATTCGAAAGAAAGGGACTTCAGTGGGTTAAGGTGAAAGATGATGTAGCCTGCAAGCATATTGCTCTTGTGAACAGAGCCTTTTACATGAATTCACCTAATATGTGAAATCATCCAAATAATCATAACTAAAATGTGAAAAAGAGCTCTAACAGGATAGAGGCATTCTGAGCTATTGGGAAGTTTAACTTTGCAGATACAAGGCAGAGTTATTTATTCGAATAGCTGGTTTACTGTTGATGATTTTAAAAATTCAATTGTAAACTCTTCAGGTCAGCCACTGAGTATTTCTATGTATTCATACAATTCCCTGCCCAATGGATCTTGATCCTGACTGTGTCCTTAGGGGGTTAACACAGTATAAATAAAAATAGCAAACATGAGTAAATCACTTCCCCCCCCCCCAAAAAAAATTAACATTGGTCTGGAACAGAGAACTCCAAGTTTCTAACAAAAGGCCTATCTTAGAGTGAGATTGGAAATAATTAAGATTTATAGTTTTATGTAACAAGCTGATGCTCAAAGAGGATACCTGTTTGGCAGGGATTGGAGGAGGTGATGATGAAAGTCAGGAAAGGTGGGGACAGATCAAAATAGAAGTCAGGTACAACTGGATTTGGTAGCTAATGCTAACATTTCTGTGGGAAAGAGCAAGAGTGCGCACACACCTCTATGCATATGCTGAAAAACCAAACAAAGGCACAAAAAAGGAGTTGAGTAGAGAAATGAGAGAGAGATTTTGGGCCTTGGCACTTCCTTGCAACACTGAGCTGAGAATCTCTAAAGTTGTAGAGGTGAGAGCAAAGGTTTTTCTACTATAAGAGATTGCGAAGATATCTTAAAGCCATGTCTTGTAATGTATGTTGTGGCTCCTCTGAATGGAGCTTTCTGTAGCATCTCTGCTGGATGGGTATATTTTGTTTAGCTTCATTTCCTGATCATCTTTCTCTATTTCTATTGTGTGCCAATAAAATCTGCTTATAAAACAGTTGGAAGTGGATCTGGAGTAGTTGTCAGTGGCAAATAATCACTGATGGGTACTTTGAAGACAAACTGATTGAGCTCAGGGGAAGCAGAATGGGGAACAAATTTAAAGCTAAAGAGGACTGCAATGGAAAGGGTAGGAGCAACAGTCTCTCCCTTTGAGAATCCTTCCTTTTTAAAGGCCTTATTTTTAAACAAAGCCCAGGTGTCACATGCTTTGATGGGGTTGTGCATTCAATTCTTTGCAATGAAATTTATTAACCCTTCACTTCCCTTGCTGAGGATACAGCCCTCATTGACTCTGCCATAGGAAGTTTTTTCTTTTTAACTTCCCTCTCATATGGTATAACACAGTCTGACACATTACAAACAGCTTAAATATAGTTTTAACATGATGGAAAGCAGCTTTGAAATTAGAAGGTAAAATGATGACTTCTTGTTTCTTCGTAACACTGAAGAGCCCTGGATAGGAGCATCCCTGCCCCAGGTAAACGTATTGCTGACTTAGGGCAAGTCTACACTACAAAAATTACTGCAGTGGTTCATGTCCACACTATGCTCCCTATAGGTAGTGCTCATCCTCAACAGGAGCACTTCCCCTGACTAAACTGTGTGGGGCATTGTGGGGCACTGACAGCTAGAATCCCTCCCACCCTGGGGCTGAAAGCCTGAGCAGTCAGCCTCCCACAGGGCTCACAGCTGCAGCTCCCGTGCTGCCCAGCGCTGACAGCGGGGCTGTCAGTTCCGGGGCTGGGGGGCTCCAGCTGGGAGTCCCTCACAGTGCTGCCAGTCTACACAGACACTGCATCGCCCTAATTACATCGACCTAAGCACTGTGCCTTTCCTGGAGGTGGAGTTATTAGATTGGTGTAGTAGGCAACTTACATCAGTGGGAGCAATGTTGTAGTGTAGACACTTACAGAGTTAGGTAAATGTAAGCTGCCTTATGTAGATCTAATTCTGTAGCATAGGACAGGCCTTACGAAACCAGTATCAGAAGTGCTCCTGTCATCCGCACACAACAGGGTGTGAAAGGAGTGTCTTGTACATTGTCTTCATTTAATCTTTAACTTCTAGAGCTCTTAGATGATCTTGAGCAAGTCTGTGTTGGTGCTGGCACTTTGAATGAATCTCTTACGTGCAACAGGACACCTATGTTATGCAGAAAAACAAGAAGTTTCCTCTGTATCACCTTACTAGAGGGGATTGGGCAGGGTTTGCTCCCACCCATGAAGAGTGAGCAGAGGCCGTGGCTCTCCTAATTTGTAGATGTTCTGAAATGTGTGGGGAAGAGGGTACATACACACAGGCCTAAACCATTTGCATAGAGATCCAGTACCGCACTCCTAACATCTAGCTCCCCACTCCAAAGGCAGCAATCTTTAAGGAAATGCCCAAGGATTTACCGCAGAACGATACAGTGGTGAAAGGCTCTCTGCCCAACAATGTTCCCAGAACTCCTGGGCCAGGTATGTGCACAGATGATATGGAAGGGGGATTCCGTGGGGCTGGAGGGCAGGAAACTGTTGTGTTCTACCTCCTGCAGAAAAAAAGGTTTTAAATTCACAAGTTAATTCAACTCTGTTTCTAGAGCTATGTTGATGGGTTAGGCTGGTGACAACGAGAAATTGAACAGAGCAGAACTGCATAAGGAGAAAAGTAGTATTAGTGAGCGGTACTAACTAGACAATATCAAAGCAAGCAGAGAAAGAAGTTGTTTCAGACTAGTGTTTTAAATAATATACAGTAAAGTTAAAATTATTGAATAACACAGTGTGTTTAAACTGCAATTAATGGAATATTTCATTTTACCACTGGTCTTTTAGCCAAAGTCTAGCAGACACAATATACAGTCTCAGAGAAGATGCCAAACATCTTAAAATTTACTATGATTTTTTCCCGTAAATTTCTGTTGGCAGGCACATTAATATTACTGCACATTGAAAAAATAAAAAAATGTTCAATTGCATTTATGACAAATTGAAAGGTACATTTATAATCAATATATTCAGCATATATATCTTGTTCTTGAAGATTGTTAGGTTTTATTGGATAAAAGAGAGGTATGTGTTACCACCAGGCCCAGTCTGCATGGTCATGGGTCTGTTGCGAGAGGACCCAATTACTGGATCCTACATATTTCCAAAGCAACTGGGTCTGGGTAGAGTCTAGTCACTGTTTCTAGCTGTGGGACTACAGGAAACACTCCCAAACCTCTTCTCTGATACCTTCCTTTGGGCCCAGGGCACTACCATCCAGCCACTCTAAATCCTAATTTCAGTTTGAAACCTCCAAGCCCCGCGGTTGCTCACACACAAAGGCTGTGAGCAGTCTGGGTTCTTAGTTCAACCCTTTTGGAGATAATTTGTCAGGAAACAAGGAACACAGGCTTACCAAAGGAATTTCTTAACCCCTGAGATTTTGCTCTTATAAGCACTCGGTACTTACAGATCTTTGCAGAATAACAAAACTCTGAAACATACCCTCCCCGTGTCTGATCTTATGCCTCCTGTGAGTCTGAAGTTTCATAGAATCACAGAAATCTAGGATTGGAAGGGAACATGAGAAGTCATCAAGTCCAGCCCTCTGCACTGAGGCAGTACCAAGTAAACCTAAACCATCCTTGACATGCATTTGTCCAACCTGCCCGAACCCCTCCTGCACCCTGCCCCCCAACTCCCTGTCCTGAGCCCCCTTCTGCAGCCCTCCTGCACCCCAACTCCCTGTCCTGAGCCCCCTGCCGCACCTCTCCTGCACTCCAACTCCCTGCCCTAAGCCCCGTGCTTGCACCCTGCACTCCTCCTGCCCCCCAACTCTCTGCCCTGAGCCCCCTGCCTGCGCCTCGCACCCCAACCCCCTGCCCTGAGCCCCCTCCTTCCCCCTGCCCCCCAACTCTCTGCCCTGAGCCCCCTGCCACACTCCACACCCCTCCTGCACCCCAACCCCCTGCCCCCTCCTGCACTCTGCATCCCTCCTACACCCCAACCCCCTTCCCTGAGCCTCCTCATACACCCTGCATCCCTCTGCCCCAATCCCTTTCCCTGAGCCCCTTCCTGCACACTGCACCCCCTCCAACATCCCGCACTCCCTCCCACACCCCAACCTTTATGATGTTCCTCTTTAAAAAAAATGCCCTGGGTGCACACCCTAATGAAATGTGCTGCGCACGCCTATAATCCTACCCTGTGTTTCCTGTCTTTTAACCAGTCACTGATCCATGAGAAGACCTTCCCTCTTATCCCATGACTACTTACTTTGCTTAAGAGATTTTGAGAGACCTTGTCAAAGGCTTTCTGAAAGTCCAAGTACACAATATTCACTGGATCTCTCTCATCCACATGCCTGTTGATACCCTCAGAGAATTGTAATAGATTGAGGCATTATTTCCCTTTACAGATGCTGTGTTGACTGTTCCCCAACATAGCTATGGGTCTGATAATTCTGTTCTTTACTAACGTTTCAACCAATCTGCCTGGCACTGGAGTTAGGCTTACATGTTGGTGAGAGAGACAAGCTTACAGATCTGACAATACAAGGATTGCCTCTACAGCCTTTTTTAAAAATTGGTGGCACATTAGCTCACTTCCAGTCATCTGGTACAGAGGCTGATTTAAATGATAAGTTACATGCCTCAGTTAGCAGGTCTGCAATTTCATATCTGAGTTGTTTCAGAACTCTTGGGTAAATGCCATCTGATGCTGGCAACTTATTATTGTTTAAGTTAGAGACACAAGGTGGATGAGGTAATATCTTTTATTGGACCAACTTCTGTTGGTGAGTGAGAGAAGCTTTCAAGCTTACACACAGCTTTTTTTTCAGGTCTGGGAAACATACTCAGAGTGTCACAGCTAAATAAAAGATGGAACAGATTGTTTAGCATAAGTAGTTAACACATATTTCAAGGGACCATTCCAGGTGCAGTGGTCCTTTAACATTCCTCCAATCATGGGGTAAGAGGGGGGGGGGTTGTTAGAAGGTTATAGTTTGTTGTAATAAGTCATAAATCCAGTGTCTCTGCTCAGTCCATGATTTTTAGTGCCTACCAAAGTTATGAATTTAAGGTCCTAGGTTCATCTTTTGAAGGTATTGTGCAGATTTCCTTTGAGAATGAGGACTGAGAGGTCAGATATAGAGTGCTTGTTTTGTGAAAAGTGTTCACGCACAGGTGATCTGATGTTTCTCTCTTTTATCATTTTCCTGTGTGAGTTCATTCGAGAGTGTAGGTACCTCATCCAGTGCACTAAACGCCTCAATAACAACTATGGGGGTGAAACCAGGCCACCCTTGAATGAACTCATGCAGGAAAATGACAAAAGATGAAAGCACCAGATCACCTGTGGGTGAACACTTCACAAAACAAGCACTCTATATCTGACCTCTCAGTCCTCATTCTCAAAGGAAACCTGCACGCCTTCAAAAGATGAGCCTGGGAGCTTAAATTCATAACTTTTCTAAACACTAAAAATCATGGACTGAATAGAGATACTGGATTTATGGCCTGTTCCAACAATCTGTAACCCACTAACAACCTCCCTGCCCCAAGCTGTCCCCCCCACCCTCCACACACACACTTCCATTCCTCTCCCCTCCTCACAATGATTGGAGGGGTGTTAATGGGCCACTTCACGGTGAATGGTCCCTTGAAATATGTGTTAACTATTTATGCTAAACAATCTATTTCCACCTTGTATTTAGCTGTGACACTTTAAGTACATTTCCCAGACCTGAAGAAGACAGCTGTGTAAGCTTGTCTCTCTCTCACCAACAGAAGTTGGTCCAATCAAAGGCCTTGGCTACACTCGCGGATTCACAGCGCTGCCGCGGCAGTGCTGTGAAGCGCGAGTATAGTCGCGCCGCCAGCGCTGCGAGAAGTCTCTCGCAACGCTGCAAGTACTCCACCTCTCCGAGGGGAATAGCTTGCAGCACTGCGAGCGAGCGTGCAGCACTGCAGGCGCTGATTACACTGGCGCTTTACAGCGCTGCACTCGCTGCGCTCGGGGGGGGGGGTGTTTTTTCACACCCCTGAGCGCAGCAAGTGCAGCGCTGTGAATTGCCAGTGTAGCCAAGGCCAAAGATATTACCTTACTCACCTTGGGTCTCTAATATCCTAGGATCAACACAGCTACAATACTGCATACTGATTAATTTATCAATTTGTTCCAAAACCTCCTCTACTGACACCTCAGTCTGGGACAGTTCCTCAGATTTGCCACTTAAAAAGAATGGATCAGGTATGGGGCTCTCCCCCATATCCTCTGCAGTGAAGACCAGTGTAAAGAAATCATTTAGCTTCTCTGCAACAGCCTTGTCCTCCTTGAGCACTTCAGTTGTCCAACTAACTGTTTGGCAGGTTTCCTGCTTCTTCTGCACTTAAAACAAGTTTTGATAATTTTTGTGTCTTTAGCTCATTCTTCAATTCTTTTTTGGCCTGCCTCATTATATTTTTATACTTAACTTGCCAGAGTTCATACTTCTTTTTATTTTCCTCACTAGGATTTGACTTTCAATTTTTAAATGATGCCTTTTTGTCTCAAACTACCTTTTTTTTACTATGCTGTTTTACCATGGTAGTATTTTATTGGTTCTCTTACTTTAAAAAAAAAGGGATATACATTTAGTCTGAGCCTCTTTATGGTGTTTTGAAATAGTCTCCATGCAGTTTGCAGGCATTTCACCCCTGTAACTGTTCCATTTAACTAGCTTTCTCATTTTTGTCTAGCTCCTCTTTTTGAACCTAAGTGGTACTGTATTGCATTTCTTTGGCATTTCCCCCCCTACAAGGATGTTAAATTTAATTACATTATGGCCGCTATTACCAAGCATTTCCCAGGACTTACATAAAATACTCCTGTCCATGCATCCCAGAATAATATTAGCCTTTTTTTGCAACTGCATCACACTGACTCATATTCAATTTAAGATCTACTATCAACCCCAAATCTTTTTCAACAGTACAACCCTTAGCCAGTTATTATCCATTTTGTACTTATACAATTGATTTTTTCCTTCCTAAGCGTTGCTCTTTGCACTTGTCTTCATTGAGTTTGTGAGTATTTCAGGCTGGCAGAGTCCATGCTACCGTCTCTGTCCTGCAATAACTTGTTATATGTGGCAATGGTCGCTCCCCGCTGCTCAGAGCAGCATTGTGGTTTTAAGTTGAGTCTGTCTTTTTGCCATGTGTTCCACTGGGATACTCCAGCCTCCTCCACCAGTCATGCTTGCCCCATCTACAGAGCCCTGTGTAGAAAAAAACATTGTTCCATGCTGTGGGCCTGCATTTGAGAAGCCTTCAAAGTCAATGGCCCTAGATTACAGTATTGATGGCTTCTCAGTGATAATCCTTCAGGAGGTGTCAAGCACCTTCCCTGGGCAGAGCACTCTCTGGCATGTAATACAATAAGCTGCCCTCAGGAAAGCTGAGACTTGGGTTCAGCACTAAATGGAGTTCATAATTTGATACTGACATAGCCCCATACTATGCAAATTCTATTAGAATACATGGTTTAGGGGAAACTAAGGCATCGCTCCTGTAAGCCACTCTCTGTGCATGAACCTCTGGGCTCACATAGAATCAATACACAGGCTTAAGTTTATTTAATCCATAGCTGAAAAAACCTTTGCTATCTTAGAGTGCCAAGACAATTGAGTTGTTCTCTTTTATCATAAAACTTCAATGACACTAAAAAGCAATGACACTGGAGAAGACCAAGCCTTTTTAGCCATGCAGTCAGTAGCTTCGTCCTAACTAACTTGATAGATTGACACCTGACCTGCTAGAATATTTATCATGCAATAGCAGTCTTGTGTAGACAGACCTTGCAGAAACTGCATAGGGCAACGTGTCTGGGGAAAGTCACATAATAACTAGAAGTAATAAATGTCAGAAATAGAAGCAGTAGGCCAGACAATTATCCCTACAGACAAATTTTCACTTGAGACATCAGATGAAATAACAGCTTCAGACAGAAATATATAATTTACCAGATGGTACACAGTGCTACTGGCGGCCACCTGAAGGGCTTTCATTTGTCATATGCTGACCTACATTTGTGTTCTGTTTCCAAAGCTAAATGCAGCTACTGGTCACATCTGCTTCCAGAAAATGTTTGGCTACTAATAAATTTAAGGTTCCAAAACTACAACTTAAATTTATTAAAATAATGAATTTACTAATTAAGCATCAGGATGTTGTTATAGTCATACATTACGAGAAGAGTGTCCTATAAACTGAAGTACTTTCAATGCATACTTCGGGCCTCCTCAAGAAGTATATAATTGGCACAAGAGATGGTAGACTTCGTGTTGGGAGCTATAATCTCTGTAGGTGAGACCTCCCTTGTTGTGATAGGAATAGTGATCTGCCCCATTTTATGCAAACTAGGAGCAAGTTCCAAGCTTCTGGAAAATTGCCAGTGCAACCCTCTGTTGGATTAGGCATCCACACATTACTACCTGATTAGTGCCTTGCAGCTTGCCTGTAGCTGAACCCAAGTCATATCACTATAGGGAGGTGCTGGGATGCCATGCTTCCTTAATCACCTTCACCATCCCCACAGGTGGGAAATCTATTGTAGCTGGTGTCTCCTAGACATTCCAGCTGTTTCTGGTGAAGTAACAGCACCCGCATAGTATTTCTCTCCTCCTTAGCAATAGCTCAGTCATAGAACTTCCTCTTTCTGCCAAAGTTCCACACAGAAAATCTTTTAACTATCTGCGCCTTATATAATTGGTGATCTGTGAGCATATATGAACAGTCCAGTCCCTACCCAAAAGGGTTTACCAAACAAACAGATGAATGGTGGGAGAAGAGGATATAAATACAAATCACTAAACTTGCAACAAGACACAAGCAGTGAGTGTAACAGACAGCAGGAAGGTGACAGGGAGGATGAAGATAGAGAAAGAGCGAGATCACATAGTTACACATGTTCGCTTTACGCACAACTTGATGATTTTAATGCAGCAGAAAGTTGGTTTTCTTTTTTGGTGGTTTGGATTCTGTAGTTTCCACATCAGAATCTTGCTCTTTTAAGATTTCTGAACGCATGCTCCACACCTCGTCCCCCTCAGATTTTGGAAGGCACTTCAGATTCTTAAATCTTGGGTTGAGTGCTGTAGCTATCTTAAAAATTTCATATTGGTATCTTCTTTGCATTTTGTCAAATTTGCAGTGAAAGTGTTCTTAAAACGAACAACATGTGCTGGGTCATCATCCAAGACTGCTATAACATGAAATATATGGCAGAATATGAGTAAAACAGCAGGGAACATACAATTCTCCCCCAAAGAGTTCAGTCAGTCACAAATTTAATTTTAACGAGTGTCATCAGCATGGAAGTATGTCCTCTGGAACAATGGCCAAAGTATGAAGAGGCATATGAATTTTTAATGCATCTGGCAATAAATACCTTGCGACGCCAGCTACAACAGTGCCATGCCAACGCCTGTTCTCACTGTGACATTGTTATTAAGAAATGGGAAGCATTATCTCCCGTAAATGTAAAGAAACTTGTTTGTCTTAGCAATTGGCTGAACAAGAAGTAGGATTGAGTGGACTTGTAGGCGCTAAAGTTTTATATTGGCTTGTTTTTGAATGCAGTTATGTAACAAAAAACCCTACATTTGTAACTTGCACTTTCATAATAAAGAGATTGCACTACAGTACTTCTATGAGGTGAATTGAAAAATACTATTTCTTTTATCATTTTTACAGTGCAAATATTTGTAATCAAAAATAATATAAAGTGAGCACTGTACACTTTGTATTCTGTGTTCCAACTGAAATCGAAATATTTAAAAATGTAGGAAAATATCCAAAATATTTAATAAATTTCAATTGGTATTCTATTGCTTAACAGTGCAATTAATCACAAGGAATTTTTTAAATTGCAATTAATTTTTTTGAGTTTATCGTGTGAGTTAACTGCGTTTAATTGACAGCCCTACTGTAATATGTTAGGGTTTGAGGTGGTGTCTAGCCTGTGGGTCAGTGGAGGCAGAGGCAACATGTAACTGTTGATAGTGAGCAGGCACAATTTAAAGGTTCTGAAGGGCACATGACTGCCCCCCATGCTGCCTCTGGGTGCAGGAACCTTTCAGCTGCAGTTCCCTAGGCCAGGGCAGCCAATCCAACGGGCTCCTGGGGTCTGGGGCCGCAGGAGTGAGGAGTACATGCCACTGGGCCAGCCCTGGCCCCGGGCAAGGAACTCATAGCAACAAAGTTTCTCTCCGGAGCTCCCATGCCCTTGTGGACCTTCAGCAGGGGGAGGGACACTGGTAATGCCCCTAACTTGGGCTGAGCACAGGGAACCTGCTCCCAGCGACTTCATCAGTGACCCCCCCCCCACTTCTCCCTACCCTACCAGGGTTACCTGCCACGTAGGCCATTGCTGCCTCCCCAGCCAGGATCTTGCAGGTGACCTGGAGTAGTTACCCTCATCTGGCAGGAGAAGCAGCTTTGCTCCTCCCTGCCTCCACTCCTGTCCTGGGCCCAGTGCCTGGGGGGGGGGAGGGGAGACAGCATGAGCAGGACAGATCCTCCTCCCTCCCCTGGCCGGCCAAGCAGAGAAAACCCACTAGTGTCGCACTGAGCTGCATGAAGGGCCAGGAACCAGAGGGGGAGCAGCATTGGGCACATCAAGCCCACACGGCGTGTCATACAATACCCAGTCATTGCAGCCAGGGGCTCCTCGTGGGGCCATGGGATCAGTTTGCTCTGAGCCCTGCAAGGGCAGCTTGGTGATATCAGAAATCTGGGGGAGCCCACATGATCTTGTACGTCCCACCCCATGCATTGCCTCTGAATGAAGGTCTGTGATGGAAGGCTGTCTGAAATAAATGATGGTGAGTGATTTGGTGGAATAAGATTTACTTTCTAAAATCTGGTTGATAATTCCCTGCCCCAACAATATCTACTCTTTCTCTTGAACTTGGTTTCAACTTGGCCACTCTGGTATTTTTGAATTTAATCAGCCATGTGTGCTCTGAAGGATGCCAATTAATTAGCTTTGGAATTGTTTCTGCTGAAGCCTTATCTACACAGTGCACTAGAGGGGGTTGATTTGCAAAGAGTTGGAATGTGTTGTGCTCTAACTGCCCCATACCAGACCCTGCTGGCATGCTCTAAAAGGTATCTTAATGACTACGTTAACATGAATTAGGTACCTTTTAGAGCATGCCAGCAGGGTTTATATGGGGTAGTTAGCGCACAACACATTCTAGCACTTTACAAATCAAACCTCTCTAGCTCACTTTCCTGGCAGTGTACAGACAAGACCTTTGTTTCCTTTTGTGATTCCCTGGTAAAGCAGCTCTGACACGACCATCTTTGTATAGCAGGCTTCCCTTCTAAATATGAATTCCTACCTTCCACTGCTTTCTTTGGGTCCATTCTGACAACAGCAACAGCCTTCTGTACTACTTATTCTTTAAAATTTAATGTCATCCCAGATATACTATTAATTTTACCATATTTAAAAAACTACAACTAAGAAATGTTCACTCCCCCGAAACATTTTTTCCACTATATGCAGCATCTTTTTGTTAGACAGAACCAATAATCTAATGTTATTTTCATGGGGAAAGTTCCATTATCTCTGTAAACCATAATAATTGGATAGTCTTATTCAAAAGCACAGTTAACAGCAATAACAAGCTTTTTGAAGACAACATTGATTGAATTGATCTGCCTATGCCATTCAATAAAGTGTACACTACCAGTCCAGAAAAAACAACTTTTTCTTCAGAGTGTCACTTGGTACTTTTCCCAGACCTGAAGAGGAGCTCTGTGAAGCTCAAATGCTAGTCTCTTCCACCGACAGAAGTTGGTCCAGTAAAAGATATTAACTCATCCACCTTGTCTCTTTCAGAAAATTGAAAGAAAAACAGTAGTTTCTTTATCATACTCATTTTCTAGAGGTTACACCACTAGATGGTGATAGCTCAACACAAATTAGCTTCTTGACTTCCAAAGTAAATGTGAACTGTAAAATTGGCAATATAGCTTAAAATAATCGTACACTCTGAGTATTAGAAAAACACTTTGCTCTTTTGGCTGAATAACTCCCTGTAGCAGGGCAAACAGGTTCAGTTCGTCTCCTTCCCCATCGATCAAGCTGCCACCACAGGTTCTTTCACATTAACTCTCCCCTTCCTAAATTAATATTAAAAAAAAAAAGTTTCTCTAAGCAAGTCTTCCCCCTGCCGGGTCGCCACCCTGGGTGCAGGATACTCTGCAGCCCTGCTTTAAGTGTTGCATTTGAAAGTCTTTTAGCCCTATCTTTGGGTTTAAAGGATTCTTCTGTAACCAGTGGTGAGCTGGAGGTGGTTTGCACCAGTTCGCGGGAACTGGTTGTTAAATTTAGAAGCCCTTTTAGAACCGGTTGTCCCACGCGGGACAACTGGTTCTAAAAGGGCTTTTAAATTTAACAACCGAGCAGCTCTCCGCCCCGCCCCCGGCTCCAGCTCACCTCCGCCCCCTCCCCTGAACGCTCCACCCCTCTTCTCTTCCCCCTCCCCTGCTTCCCGCGAATCAGCTGTTCATGCGGGAAGCCTGGGAGGTCTGAGAAGCAAGCAGCAGCTTCGCCCAGGTGAGCTGAGAGGGGGAGGGTTCCAGGGAGGCGCTGCATGGCGGTGCAGCCCAGTCGAGCGGTTCCGGCCCGGCCCCGGCTGACCTGCTGCGGCTCCGGCCCAGTGGCTCCAGCCCAGCGGCTCCGGCCCAGGAGCCCCGGCCGACCGGCTCTGGACGACCTGCTCCGTCCCGGCCCCAGCCCCGGCCGAGCGGTTCCAGCGGCTCCGGCCCAGCCCTGGCCGAGCGGAGCAGCTGTAGCGCCGCCAGCCACCTCCAGGCAGCGCAGTAAGGGAGCAGGGAGGGGGTGTTGGATAGAGGGCAGTGGAGTTCGGGGTGGTGGTGGGGAGGGTGGATAGGGGTCGGAGTGGTCAGAGGGCAGGGAATAGGGGGATTGAATGGGGGCAAGGGTCCCTGGGGGCAGTCAGGAAGGAGCAGGGGTTGGATGGGGCAGTGGGAGGCAGTCAGGGGCAGGGGCTCCAGGGGCAGTCAGGGGACAGAGAGAAGGGGTGGTTGGATGGGGCAGGGGTCCCGGGGGGCCATCAGGAATGAGAGGAGGGGTTGGATGGGGCGGCGGGGGGGCAGTCAGGGGACAGGGAAGGGGTGTGGATGGGGCAGGTGTCCCGGGGGGTGCATCAAGGAATGCGGGGGGTTGGATGGGGCAGGAGTCCCGGGAGGTGAGGGCGGACCACGACTCCCTCGTGGGGTGAGGAGGAGGGAGCCGGTTGTTAAGATTTTGGCAGCTCATCACTGTCTGTAACCCACACACCTTCTGCATGTGGTGTTCTGGCCCATCTAGTAGGGACGAGAGAGAGAGAAAAGAGAGAGAGAGAGACAGACCGAGATTGGGTCTGTTCTACAGCCCTAGCTAACAACCAGTTGGAAGTCTACACAGCAATGAAACAGCTCTGCAGCCCAAACCCAAGTTGGCTGGCACAGGCCAGTCACAGGTTTTTATTTGCTGTGTAAACATACCCTCAGAGTCCTCTGCTTGAGGCCCAAGTCCCTCCTAATCCAGAATGCACATCACAGCTCTGAATAGGAGAGGCATAAGACACCTCCTTTGCTCCCTGGAGTAGCGAAACAATGAATTTGGACCATAATGTTTTCTAAATTACTGGGACTCATTTTTATGAAAACTTGATAAAACATACTACAAATGATTTAGCAAACAAAAACAATGAGAGTTAAGATTGTGTCAGGACAATTTTTTAAAAAATGGGCATAACAAGTTAAGGGAAAGACTTGTGTATTCTTTTCCACCTTCATATTGCCTACAACACTGTCCACAAAAAACAGGATTGCCAACGTTCCAATTTTTCAAAACTGAACACTACAGGCCCCACTGTTGCTCTCCCCCCACCCGCATTGCTTGCTCCTCCATCCCCTGGGACTCACCTGACACCTGAAGAGCCGGGCTAGGAGTAGTTGACGCGGAGCCTGCCTGCCTGCCTGCCCAATTGGGGCACAGCGGGGCTGGGGGGGGCAGTCCCCAGAGTGAGGGGCCGGAGAGAGCTGGGGCTCTGGGAGGCTGAGAAGGCAGGCCAGGCCGTCATGGGGGGCAAGCCTGGCTGCTGACCCCACTCCTCAAATGCTGCATGCTGTCAGAATCCCTCCTCCTCTTGTAGCAGCTGCACTTCCTGGTTCCCGCCCTCCCAGCAGCGGAAGACGATTGCGGTTACTGTGGTAACTGGACTGTTGGTGTCCGGTGAGCAGTACAGACCGAACACTGCACACAGCCCCTTTTGACCAGACTTTCCAGTCGAAAACAGGACACTTGGCAACCCTAACGCCACAAGATGGTGGAAATTATGCTGCGTGACATAAAATTGGCCTGAAGTTGACTGACTTTTATGAAAACAGTTGATACTAGATGGTATTCAAATGCAAATATGATTCAAGTAAAAGCCAACTGAGAACAAACAGAAAAACAGTTTCTCTATATTTCCAGCATGAGCATACTTTAGTGTACCAAGAAATATACTCTTAAGTTATCTTGCATTATGAAAAGGGGTAAACAGTGAGGTAGCAAAATTTGCAGATGATACAAAACTACTCAAGATAGTTAATTTCCAAGCAGACTGCGAAGAGTTACAGAATGGGACTAGGGTTATGGGATCTGTTTGGCTTAACTTTTTACTTGGTGACAGGCAACTATTTATTTTGTAGTAATTCAGTCTCTCTCTCTCTCTCTCTCTCTCCTCTCAGCCATTTTATTTCTTTGTCTTTCTTTCCTTTCTGCGAACTGGAGAGGGAAATACTCCTGACAACTTTGGGGCCCAGATGTTCACGTTTTGCCAAAACCAAACTCTTCATTAAGGAAGTAAGGTCTGATGGGATATCTGATTCAGATTTCAAGCATGCACTTTCTGAACCATTTCAAATGGAATGGAGGGGCTAGTTTAACAACACTGGCCCCTTGTAAAGTCATTCAGCTAGGCCTCTCTCCAGAGGGTGCACAGTTCAGAGAGCAGCTTTATCTTACCCTTTCCCTATCTCAAACCAGGGGAGGATGGTGGGGAATATGTGCAGAAGTGGTTTGTGTGTTTTTCACTAATAAGACACTCAAGTTGTCTCCACAGAGCTGTCAGTCAGAACTAAGCAGCTTGTGTTCCTCAGCAGATGACAATGGAGCCAACAAAAAAAATCTTACTAACATCACAACCTGTCTACAGTGAGCTGGGGTCCATCTGACCTGGAGGCCCTTTGTGACTGTAGGTTTGGCAGCATCACCTGGACAGGCCCTGATAATTAGTGCAGACCAAGATGTACTGACAGCATTGTTAATGCCAGGTAAAAGTGCATTTTTATTAGATATTTATTGTGATTTTTTTTCGTCTCCATGAATACAAGTCTCAAGTTTTTGTTAAGCATACAACTGAGTCAGACTTTTTTTCTTTCTGGCCACGTAAGTTAAAAATAAGTGCTTGAGCTAGTGGGAGTGTCTTATTTTCCACAACAAGAAAAGTTGAGATCCTATGGGTCTAACACTTGAGCCATGTACCCCAACATTGAGTTACACCTGGAGCATATAAACATTAAGAACAAAAGGATTTTTTAAGATGTATTTGACAGTTGGAAGAGTAAATGGGAACAGTTATACAACGGAGTGAAATTGAAGAATACTGATTTTTAGAATCTGCAAATTTGTGCTGGCTAAGAGAATGGAGGGTGAAATCCTGGTCCCATTGGCTCTGGACTTCAGTGGAACTAGGATTTCATCCCAAAAGTTTCTCCTAACAGACTTATTGTGAGTCTGAGGAAGTAAATCTCCACTGTACTTTCTTGCTAATTAGTATTTATGTTTGTTCAAAGCAGCTTTGTATATATTATTATTTATTGTTTGTGGAGCACCTTTAATATGTGTGCTACATGCTATAAATGAAGGTAGACAAAGATAAGTTATTAATCATGGGTCTGTTTCCATTTATTTATTTCCAAAGCATCCTGACCACTCACAAATTATGAAAATACTTTGCTGGAAATGATAAATGAAGGATAGTTCAGGAAAGAAAGCAATGTGGAGAAAGCAAAGTGTATATTACCCATTTAGGGTCAATTTTTCAGGCTTGGTACAGGGGGTTTTGTAGAGGAGAAGATCAAATCTTCCCCAGGGCTACATTGCAGCTGCTGTTGCAGACTCAGGGCTGTACTGGTTTCCACAACTTTTGCACCCACATAGAGCCATGAGACCCATGTAGTTGGATATCTAATGGCATCACTTCCGAGATCTGCCTCTTTGAAGCTGGGGCACTCAGTGGTACAGAGGGATTATGGATCCTGTTTGCAGGTCCCCCTCCATCCAATCCCGGAGGGAGGGAAGGATTTGTCTACAGAGAATGCAGTAATACATATAATCATATCTTTGAGTAGGAAACTGACCTGCTCTGGACATCTGTCGCTGACCACCTCCCCATTAATGGTCTAATCTATCTTAAACTGTTAAGACACCTTTGCTTAAAACCAGCTTGCATCCTATGACACATAACACCCCTGTATTCAGAACCTACATGCTATTATATTATATAAATGCTATATGCTTTGTACAAAATATGCCTCATGAGGTATTATTTGAAAACTAATAACTCACTGATCATTAATTCTCTTTTGTGATGGATATGATGGATATTAAGAGTTACGGACATATGCTAGAGTTATGACTACACAGTTTAAACCAGGGCATGGCTTGCGGAGCTGGTAAACTAGTCTCTACTAGTCAAAGGAATGTTTTCCCCACCTGGGAATTATTTCCAAAGCACTCCGAAAAACAACAAGAATATATTTACATAGCGCGTTAGCAGACCCATCAAGCTAACAAGGGGTGGAAGCAAACCTCACACTAGCAAGTGGGGGAGAAGACAGGATGGCATCTACACCCAGCAAGAGACAGATGCTTGATCTAGGTTTGACCTTTCAAAGAATACATAGCAAAGGTTTTCTGGGCTATGAAGACAAAGGGCCTGAGCCTCAAGTGATACTAATTGAATCAACTGATTTATAATACAGTAATGTAGTATACAAAGTGTTTAGAGTAAGGTCTTTTCTGAAAGCTAATGACACACTGGTGATTAATATAGTGTTAATACATATAATTCACAATGATATGAGGAAATATGGATATGTTTCAAAGTCTGTGGCCAAACCAGGAGAAATAGGTTCCCTTCCAGATAGGAGAGAAGGCAGCTATTTACCTGACTATGTAAACTAAGCATGGTGGGATCAAAACAGTGGAAGATCCACAGGCATACAGATGTATATGAAGTTCACAGGGAGGAAAGAACAGCATGATGAGTTCATCCTAGCTCTTGAACCAAGGACAGAAGCCATCTTTGGCATCCATCACTAGGCACACAGAAGAGGCCAGAGCTTTTGCAAGCTACGAAAGATGGGACCTTCAACCAAGGGCAGGTGGGGTTGAGGTCTCTGGGAACTGAATATAGGTGAGAACCCTGCTTATGCAGAGATTGTACTTTGCTAGATTAAGCTTTAGACTTTCAGATGCATGTTTTCTCTTGTAACCCTTTCTTATTTTATTCCGTTTGCTTGGCATCACTTAACCTACGTCCTATTGTTAATAAATTTGTTTTATTCTTATTATAAACTGACTCAGTGTTGTGTTTAAATGGAAGGGTGTATTTATCCCAGTTAATAAGTTGTGATGTGTTTGGGTGTTTTTAGAGAAACCATATTATTTCTCTGAATTGGCCAGGAAAAGTCTGGACATTGCAGAATGCACGGTTTGGGGGAAATTCAGAATTGGGAGTGTGGTGGGGGTCACCTTGTTGGTTGTAGCCAAGGCTAGTGCCAGCCAGAGTGAGGCTATGGGGCTGTAGACAGGCTGCTGGAGTCAGAGCTGCTGAACCAGGGCTGTCTAGCAGAGACACAGATTTGACCTGAATGCCGGTAGGCTGGTTGTGAGTGTCCCAGCTTGGGAGCTACAACTACAGAAGGTTGTGAAGCACCCAGGGTTGCAAGGCAAGTGGTGACAATGTTTTACAGGTTTGGATTGCACTCCGAACACATACCCTCAGTATTCTGGGCTGTTCAAAGGGCATAAATGGCTCCTGGCATAAGTAGCTGGGTGTGGGGGAGGGATTCTAGTTTACAGCAGCCTCCCAAGCACTGCCTGTGAACCACTCTGCATTCTGGAGCAGCCCAGAATCTCCATAGCAGCATGCACTATAGAAACTCCACCAAGATGCCACTTCCTATGTCTGGCATGTCCCCCATACCAGAACTTGTCCCGACTCCAACTTTGGCTGCTATACCCTGTCTTAGAGGCATATAGGGGCCAGGCGAGGGAAGAGAATTTGTCCCCATGTTGAGATGTCAAACAAATTCACACATCAGAATTAAACAGGGATATACATTTGTAAATATATAAATGTGCATTACTCAGGTGCATCACTTCAGTTGTTTGAATTTTCAGTTTACACTATATTTTCATTGTCTAAAGCCAAACACTGTTTATAAATTTGCTCCCTGTAGAGTACAGTGTATTTAAAAAAAAAATAGTATTACAGAGCAGAACAATATTGAAACTGAACCATTGAGACCTCACTAAATATAGTAATCTACAACCCTTAAATTAGCTAATTCAAATATAACAATCTATTTTATTACATACTATCAGCCACTCATTTATGAAAATGGTAAATGGCAATGATCCTAAAATATAATCTTCAGAATTGTCTAATTATATTATAATAGAACTTATTTTCCTCCCAGCAATGGCTACTGTGTAAGGAGTAATTAATAAGATAAGAACTCATGAATCTAAGAATATTTGCATCAATCTTTTTCTTTGAAAAGCTAAGGACCCCTTAAAACAATGGCTGAAGATGACTAACATTTATATACTGCTTTTCATAAGATCAAAGTCCATAGACCTTTACTAGGGGCTTAGAAATGTTGACAGATTAAAATTTTATGAAACACAGAAGGTCTTGTTCTCTAGTGCCTTGCCCAGAGATTGTCTCTGTCCCTAGTGTGGGAGCATGAGAGATAAGAAGAAAGTGCTGCACATCCCACTTCCCACATAAGAGCTAACAGGAACATTTGCAATAGCTTCACTTGAGGTGGAAGCAGGAACTACTGACCTTACACCTTCTCAAGGGCACAATCTACTGAAAGGAGACAGGAATGAGTGAGGAAGAGCCATGGCCCCATTTTCCTTAGGCACAATCAGGGCCGGCTCTGGCTTTTTTGCCACCCTAGGCAAAAAAGCCACCCGCCACTTCCCCCCCCCCCCCCCCCGCGTGGTTGGGGAGGGCGCTGAGCCCAGCCGCGGGCCCGCTCTCCCCGAACGGCCAGAGCACGGGGGGGAGGACGGCGAGCCCGCTGTTGCTCCACTGTCCCCGGCGGCGGGAACGCCACGGAGAGGGTGGCGAGCCCAGTCGCGGCCCCGCTCTCAGCCCGGAGCGCCCCGCCGCGCCACCCCCCTCCAGGCACCGCCCCAAGCAGATGCTTGGTGGGCTGGTGCCTGGAGCCGGCCCTGGGCACAATCCCTCCCTGGATTCCGTCTCAGGGAGTGAGCTCTACCTAGTCGATGTCAAACTGAAAGCTATGCTAATAACAGTTTTCAGTTTGTTGGCTGTATCACATTTTTTTAATTCATTTTGGGTCAACTCAAAAGAAATGTTTTGAATTTTTCAGCAACCAAAAAGTAAAATAAAAAAATTGTTTTAAGTCAAACAAGAACATGGCTTCTTTTTCATTCCTTGCAGGTTTTTTTAAACTTTAAAACAAAAATTTAAATGAAGGAAATTCTGAAGCAATCATTTTGAATAAATAAAATCAAATAATTTCATTCAGAAAGTATTAAATGTTTTGATTTTTCAGGGGAAGGGAATTGACTGAAACAATTTAGTGAAGTCAACATGAATTTGTAAAATGTATCAGTCAACCTGAATCTACATTTTTTTGGTGAAAAAAGTTTGACAAAGTAATGTCACCCAGCTCTATCTGTACTCTGGCCAATATACTAATGCTGAATCACTCCACCTGCTATTGAAATGCAGGTCACGTCTACACTACAAAACTTTGGTTAACACAAGGTCCGTTGGCATAAAGCTGCCACAGTTAACATATTGCTTGTGTGCGTGCATGCTTGTCTCCTTGAGCTGGTGCTGTGTGTACTCACCAGGAGTGCTTATTCTAATGCACTATGAGTTGCACCATGGGTAGGTATCCCAGTGTGTAACTTGCCACTGTCTAGCAAACTGTCTTTTTGGAAGTTTAGACAATTCATTGGGGGTGTGGGGGGCAGAACAGAAACAAGTCGCACAGAGGTGACAGAGTGAGGGGTCAAGTTCTTCTAATGCAACTTTCTCCATAACATAATGCCATCCAGGGGGGAGGGATAGCTCAGTGGTTTGAGCATTGATCTGCTAAACTCAGGGTTGTAAGTTCAATCCTTGAGGGAGCCACTTAGGGATCTGGGGCAAAGTCAGTACTTGGTCCTGCTAGTGAAGGCAGGGGGCTGGACTCGATGACCTTTCAAGGTCCCTTCCAGTTCTAGGAGATAGGATATCTTCATCCTTAGCTCATAATTTTTATGCCTTTTTTTAAAATCTCACATCTGTGAGGGACTGTGTCCGCTATCTCTGACAGAAGCATGGAGCCTACACAACTCTGGACTATTGTCATGATCATTGCAAACACAGGACACATGATCCTCTGGTATTTGCAGAGCTGTAAAAACAGAGCTGCACTGACAGTCGAGAAGCGAGGGGTGATCACATTGTGGAAGCTTGCAGTGCCAGATTGCTGCCAGTCAGTGCAAAATCATTTGGGAGTTGGAAAATCCACAGTGAGGACCATTGTCATACAAGTGTGCAGGGTCATTAATAGTCTCCTGCTACTCATGACTGGGACTCTTGGCAATGTGCAGGACAGAGTGGATGGATTTGTAGCAATGGGGTTCCTGAACTCCAGCGAGGCAATAGTTGGCACACACATCCCTATTTTGGCACAAGCCCATCTCGCCCTTTCTGTTGATGTACTCTGTGGCTATTTTTCTATGGATCACTGGAGATGTTTCACTCTCATCAGTGTTGCTGGTCAGGGAAGATGCATGATGCTTGCATCTTTCAGTACACAAGACTGCTCCGAAAGCTACAAGCAGGGACATTTTCCCAGTCGGCAGATTACCACTGAAATGCCAGTGATGATCCTGGAGGACCCAGCCCACCTCTTATTTCTATGGCTCATGAAGCTGTACACCAGTCGCCTCAACAGCACTAAGGAAAGATTCAATTACTGGCTCAGCAGGTACAGAATGACAGCTGAATGTGCTTTTGGTAGACTGAAGGGACACAGGCATTGTTTACTTACAAGGTCGGATCTCAGTGTCAAAAATAAGCCAACAGCTATGCAGAATACAACAGGCAGCTATAATACCTATGAGGCAAAGAGGGAAAAGTTGCTGCCAGGGTGGAGGTGGAACAGCTGTCTGCTGAGTTTGAACAGCCAGACACAGGGGTTATTAGCAGAGCTCAACATGGAGCTAAGCAGCTGAGGGAGGCTTTGAAAGAGCCAGCCACAGTAATGTGGTGTGATGGACCACCTGGCCCTGAAGTTTTGGGGGTGTTAGGAATTGTGTGGTGCTTGGTGTACATTTATGACACTAACTCTGTTAGTGCACCTATTAATTTTGCAGTGCATATTGTATCTTTATAATTATCACACTGTTTGTGTCACTAGGTTTGTCCCATGAGTTCTGTTGCCCTGTACAGTAACAAGCTGAGGGAGCTTTCAGCAGCACAATGCATTCTGCAGCATATGTTGTGATGTGAAGTAATAAAGATAAACTATTTCCCAAAAAACAGATGTGATTGCATCCCAAAACAAGTGCACAGGAATTATGTGCAATTAAAAAACAAATATACTACAAACTGCTGAAATAAATTAAAGGACCAGAACTTAAGGGGAAAGAACATTCATGTCCATTTTGGCTACACATACAGCAACCGTGCGTGGCTCTCACAGGTCAGTGTATGTGAAGCTTTGGTTGTCCTTACTGTCCCTTACTGTGGTAGCGGTTGGGATGCGGCCCCTTATGCCATGAGGGCTGTTGGGTGTGAGGTGTAGAGAGGTGCTAAAATGGAACTCTCCACTGAGAGCAAAGGGAGGCTCATCTGGGCTTCAACCTGTAGTTACACAGGAGTCTGCCACAGCTGTATTTGCTGCCAGAAAAGCCCTACTATATTCTGTTGCATCTCCCTTTTCTGCTGGGACTTTCGCCATACAGTCTGAAATATTCACCCTCCAGGCCCTCTGTTCACAGTCTGAGGCAGCACTGGTTCAGTGAGATACTGCAAGCATGTCATCCTGAGTCCTCCTCTTTCTCACCCTTATCTAGCTCAGGCATTCTGCACATGTGGAGAAGGGACCACTCAAGGCTGCAAGGGTAGCAGCTACACATGAAACACAGAGGTATCTGTGTCATTATAGTCACAACGGAAAGCATTGGTTACGTTTCAGAACTCCCTACCCTTTCTCTTTCCTACAGTTTTAAACAAGACATGCTTATTGATACTTATACACAGGGGCTCCAAAGCTCAACACGGCTCTCCAGTCCCAGCCATAGCGAGTATGGCTTAGTAGGAGTATTGGGGGGAAATGGAGGGAAATGTTTGGTTTGGTTGCATGAACCAATACGAGTACTGGACAATGGCACTGAGTACTGAGTAGTGGTGATTTTAGTTGATATCTCAGTCCTGAGGGTGTCAGAGGCTCTGAGCGTACAGTCTTGCGATCGTCCTGAAGCTGCCCAGACCTGTATGCAGCTAGCCTGTTAACTGCAATGGTGCCTGCCAGAGTTGTTGCAAAATGACATGGGAAAGTGTCCTACCACAAGGAAGGGGTAAGGCTTCCATCCCTAGAAACCTTTGGGAAAGGACTGCAGGGTACCTCCATGAAAGTTATTGAGAGTTCTCAGGAGAATTCAAGGGACATTCCTGAGGACGTAAACAAAATTCTCCACATGACCCCCCCCCCCAACTAATTCTACAAGGAAATGAAAGCAGATAACTCTACCTCAGTTTGTTGTACTGCTACCTCTTCTAGTACAAGTAAATTAATGGAAAATCGATACCTGTGTCCTATGGCATTGGAGTTGGACGTCATCAGTATATTTAAATATTGCAATGAGAAATGCATTCACACTCCTACCCAAGGTTCCTTCCCCTGCAAGGGGCTTGCCTGTGTTCAGCTAGGACTGACTGGATTGCAGTGGAGTCTCAAACAGGTCCTGGCTCATGGCTTAGCTGGATCTCCTGGTCGCATGTTCCCCATCCATGTCCTCCTGCTTGCTGTCCATGCCAGGGGCCTGTGAATCGGGCTCCGAAGTCAGATATCCATGGTGATCTGTGGGGTGGTGGTGAAGTCTCCACCATGCATCTCACCGTAAAAGCGGCAGTCTGCAGCTCCACACCAAACTGACTGTTGGCCTGTCTGGCTTTCTGATATGCCTGCTGCAGTTCCTTCTCTTTCACATGGCACTGCTGCTGATCTCTGTTGTGCACCTTCATCCCCCCGGCAATCTGCTCATAGATGTCCAAGTTTCCACAATTGCTTCTTATCTGTGTCTGCACAGCCTCTTCTCCCCACTCAGGAGATCCAGGCAGATAGGAGCAAGTCTGGAACATGTAGCTGGCATGGTCGGTTGGGCCGTCGAACCCAACAGCAGAGAGCTGTTGGTGTGCTCACCAAACTGGGCAATCAGGAAAAGTATTTAAAAAATTCACGGTTTTTAAAGGGGGGAAGGAGCATCATTCCCAGCCTCCATGGCCACTGGATTTCAGAACTGTGAACAGGACACTGGCTCCAACAAACTGCATCCTGCTCTTGCACACAGTGCCACAGGAACTTGGATGATCACAAGTGGTAAGAGGCTCAATTTTAGGTCTCATACAGAAAATTACTCCTCCAACAATGTGGTGCCCAGACCACACCATGCTGGTGTAGGACTAATTGCTGGCACATGATGGCATATATCACATTGGTAGATGTGCCAGCAATGCCCCTCTGCCATGTACATTGGCCAAACCGGACAGTTTCTAAGCAAAACAATAAATGGACACAAATCAGACATCAAGAATTGTAACATTAAAAAACCAGTAGGAGAGCACTTCAATCTCCCTGGACACTCAATAACGGACTTAAAAGTGGCCATTCTTCAACAACAACAAAATTCAAAAACAGACTTCAATGAGAAACTGCAGAACTGGAATTAATTTGCAAATATGACACCATCAAATTAGGCCTGAATAAAGACTGGGAGTGGCTGGGTCACTACAAAAAATAATTTTCCCTCTGTTGATACTCACACCTTCTTGTCAACTATTGGGAATAGGCTACATCCACCCTAATTGAATTGGCCTCGTTAGCACTGACCCCCCACTTGGTAAGGCAACTCCCATATTTTCATGTGCTGTATATTTATACCTGCTTACTGTATTTTCCACTCCATGCATCTGATGAAGTGGGTTATAGCCCACGAAAGCTTATGCGCAAATACATTTGTTAGTCTCTAAGGTGTTATAAGGACTCCTCGTTGTTTTTAGATCTAGAGGTGTATGGCTGCAGGCTATTATGCAGCTATTTTAAAGCCATAGCTGCTAAGTTGAGAAGCTGCAAGTCATTTACATTCATTTGAAAAAGCCTCACTGTTATTTGAGAATAAACTTTTGAATGTATTTCAGTTCCTCTGACAAGTCTGGAATGGACTTACTTGTTCAATTCACTTGTATTACTAGCCTTACAAAAAAAGAGAAAGTTAACAGCTGCTTGTTCTCACCCATTTAATAAACTAAAAAATAGACTGTTATTATATAGATGCTTGGAATGTAGAACTGACACATCAAAGCTAGAAAAAACGCACTGTGAAAAGTGGATCAAGGAGCTTTTAGGATACTGAAGAGAGAACAAGGTCTATAAGAGGAAATTGAAACATTTAGTTAACTGAGTAGGGATAAAGAATGTACTAAAGGAAGTGGGAAACAAAGAGAAAGGGAGATATAAGGGCTCAGACTAATCTCTCATTTCCCATGGACAAAATGTAGACATCCTACCTATTTTTGCCTTGCAGAATCCTATTATTAACATGAATAAGAGGTAAGGGGAGGAAAAGCAAAGACAGAATAATAGCACATTTGCCTATTCAATATTACTCAAGAATGTCCTAGAGATTATTCTTTCCCCTCTTTCCCCCGCTTTTTTCAGACATTACAGTCATGACTTGTTTTCTCTTGCATTAAACAGAACTTTTTTTTTAAACTGCAAATGGAAGTAACTGGAAATTCATGCTGACCTACAATTCATTACCTAAAAACTGTATAAGCCATTTGTCTTGTGTTTTCACAGGAGCAGCCCGTGGTTTGGACAGAGACATCCCTTAGAGGAGGATCTATTAATGGAGATTCTCTATATCCTAGTAAGTAGAGAATGGAAGATGATAAATATGGGTAGGATCTGATGAGAAACAGAAATGAAAGAGATTCCCATTCAATTATATCACATAATGGCAGACAGCAAAAAAGTAACATTTTTAAGTGCTTATATACAAGGGCTAGAAGTCTAAATACTAAGATAGGTGAACTTGAGTGTCTTGTATTAAATGAGGATATTAATACAATAGGCATCATGGAAACTTGGTAGAATGACGATAATCAACGGGACACAATAATAACAGGGTACAAAATATATCGGAAGGATTTGGGGACTTCAACAGCTGAGTTAAGGGAAAGGGGGTGGGTCAGCTTTTGTGGCTTGCATCATGCGGGAGGTCAGACTAGATGATCATAATGGTCCCTTCTGACCGTAAAGTCTATGAGTCTATGACAGAATAGGTCATGCTAGTGGGGAGTGGCACTACATGTGAAAAAAAGCGTAGAGTCAAATGAAGTACAAATCTTAAATGTACTACAGAATCTCTATGGATAGTAATTCCGTGCTTGAATAATAAGAATATAGCAGTAGGCAGGGCCGGCTCTAACTTTTCTGCTGCCCCAGGCAAAAAAGAAGAGCGCCGCCCCACCGTACCCCCCCCCCAAGCGCCGCCGAAATCACGCCCCCAGCACCACGCAACCCAAAGCCCCGCCCCCAGCGCTGCGCTGCCCGAAGCCCCGCCCCCTGCAAGCGCCGCGCCGCCAGAAGCCCCTGCCCCCCCTCCGAGCGCCGCACCGCGCCAGCCCCTGCCCCCCCAAACCCCACCCCCCCGAGCACCACGCCGCCCGAAGCCCTGCCCCCCAGAGCACCATGCCACCCGAAGCCCCCACCCCCCCACCGAGCACCACGCTGCCCGAAGCCCCCGCCCCCCTCCGAGCACTATGCCGCCCGAAGCCCCCGCCTCCCTCCGAGTACCTCGCTGCCCGAAGCCCCGCGCCCCCGAGCACGGCCCGAAGCCCCTGCCCCCCCTCCGAGCCCCACGCCGCCCGAAGCCCCCACCCCCTCCGAGCACCATGCCGCCTGAAGCCCCGCCCCCCCGAGCACCACGCCACCCGAAGCCCCCGCCCCCCCCTGAGCGCCGTGCCGCCAAATAAAATAAATAAATAAATAAATAAATAAAAAATGAGCGCCACCCTGCCCCAAAGTGCCAACCCAAGCACGTGCTTGGTTGGCTGGTGCCTGGAGCCAGCCCTGGCAGTAGGGATGTACACTGACCACTTGACCAGGAGGGTGATAGTGACTGTGAAATGCTCAGGGAGATTAGAGAGACTATAAAAATAAAAATCTCAATAATAATGGAGGATTTTAACTATCCTCATATTGACTGGGTACCTGTAACCTCAGGACAGGATGCAGAGATAAAAGTTTCTTGACACCTTAAATGATTGCTTGTAGGGCAGCTAGTCCTGGAACCCACAAGACAAGAGGCAATTCTTGATTTAGTGCTAAGTGGAGCACAGGATCTGGTCCAAGAGGTGAATATAGCTGAACTTCTTGGTAATAGTGACCATAATATAATAAAATTCAACAAAATTCAATAAAAATCCCTGGGGGAGACACACCAAAGCAGCCCACCACTAGGGCTTTGGAGCGGAGCCCGGAACTGGAGCGTGGAGCAGCTCCGGAGCAGGGAGCTGCAGGTTTTTGCCTGGAGCGGAGCCGGAGCGGAGCCGGAGCACAGCTCCAAAGCCCTGCCCACCACAGTAGCATTTAATTTCAGAAAGGGGAACTACACAAAAATGAGGAAGTTAGTTAAACAGAAATTAAAAGGTATAGTGCCAAAAGTGAAATTTCTGCAAGCTGCCTGGAAACCTTTTTTAAAGACACTATAATAGAGGCTCAATTGAAATGTATACCCCAAATTAAAAAACATAGTAAGAGGACCAAAAAAAGTGCCACTGTGGCTAAACAAAGTAAAAGAAGCAGTTAGAGGCAAAAAGGCATCCTTTAAAAAGTAGAAGTTAAATCCTATCGAGGAAAATAGAAAGGAGCATAAACTCTGGCACATGAAGAGTAAAAATATAATTAGGAAGGACAAAAAAGAATTTGAAGAACAGCTAGCCGAAGACTGAAAAAAGTTACAGCAAATTTTTTTTAAATACCTCAGAAGCAGGAAGCCGGCTAAACAACCAGTGGGGCCACTGAATGATCGAGATGCTAAAGGAGCACTCAAGGAAGATAAAGCCATTGCAGAGAAACTAAATGAATTCTTGCATCAGTCTTCATGGCTGAGGATGTGAGGTGGATTCCCAAACCTGAGCCATTCTTTTTAGGTGACAAATCTGAGGAACTGTTCCAGTTTGAGATGTCATTAGAGGAGGTTTGGGAACAAATTGATAAATTCAACAGTGATAAGTCACCAGGACCAGATGGTCTTCACCCAGGAGTTCTGAAGGAACTCAAATATGAAATGGCAGAAATACTAACTATGGTATGGAACCTATCATTTAAATCAGCTTCTGTACCAGATGATTGGAGGATAGCTAATGTGACACTGTGTTTTTTTAAAAAGGCTCCAGAGGCAATCCCGGTAGTAATAGGCCAGTAAGCTTAACTTCATTACCTGGAACTACAATAAAGCACAGAATTATCAGACACATATACGAACATGATTTTGGGGAAGAGTTAACATGGTTTTGTAACGGGAAATCATGCCTCACCAATCTGCTAGAATTCTTTGAGGGGGTCAGCAAGCATGTTGCCAAGGGTGATCCACCGGATATAGTGTACTTAGATTTTCTGAAAGCCTTTGACAAGGTCCTTCACCAAAGACTCTTAAGCAAAATAAGCTGTCATGGGGTAAGAGGGAAGGTTCTCTCATGAATCAGTAACTGGTTAAAGAGATAGGAGACAAAGGGTAGGAATAAATGGTCAGTTTTCAGAACAGAGAAAGGCAAATAGTGGTGTCCCCCAGGGGTCTATATTGAGACCAGTACTGTTCAACATCATAAATGATCTGGAAAAAGAGGTCAACAGTGAGGTGGCAAAATTTGCAGATGTTACAAAATTACTCAAGATAGTTAAGTCCAAAGGAGATTGCAAAGAGTTACAAAGGAATCTCACAAAACTGGGTGACTGGGCAACAAAATGGCAGATGAAATTCAATGTTGATAAATGCAAATTTGGAAAACATAATCCCAACTATATACATAAAATGATGAGGTCTAAATTAGCTGTTACCATTCAAGAAACAGATCTTGGAGTCATTGTGGATAGTTCTCTGAAAACATCCCCTCAATGTGCAGTGGCAGTCAAAAAAGCGAACAGAATGTTGGGAATCATTAAGAAAGGGATAGATAGCAAGACAGAAAAGATCATATTGCCTCTATATAAATCCATGGTATGCCCACATCTTGAATATTGTGTGCAGATCTGGTTGCCCTATCTCAAAAAAGATATACTGGAATTGGAAACAGTACAGAAAATGGCAAAAAAAAAAATTGATTAGGGGTATGGAACAGCTTCCATATGAGAAGAGACTAATAAGACTGGGACTTGTGGGCTTAGAAAAGAGATGACTGAGGGGGGATATGATAGAGGTCTATAAAATCATGACTGGTGTGGAGAAAGTTAATAAGGAAGTGTTACTTACTCCTCATAACACAAGAACTTAGGAGTCACCAAATGAAATTAATAGGCAGCAGGTTTAAAAACAAAAAGGCAATATTTCTTTGCACAACGCACAGTCAACATGTGGAACTGTGTCAGAGGATGTTGTGAAAGCTAGACTATAATAAGATTCAAAAAGCATCTTGCATTGGCCACTGTTGGAAGATGGGATACTGGGGTAGATGGACCATTAGTCTGACCCACTATGGCTGTTCTTATGTCAATAACCTCACTAAACATGCAATTTAGAGTCAGACTACTGCAGCCTCAGATTAAGAAGCTGAACGCTGTGTTCCCATTGACAGGAGGGAAGAGGGTGCGCAGCACCTCTTAAGACTCGGCATGATGATCACTGAATCCTGTGAGTTAGAGAGAGGAATCACTGCCTCCATCATCACCTATCAAGCATGGAAGAAAGCAAGAGAAGTAATGGCTTGAATGGCAATAGTTAGAGATCCTCTTTCTTTGCCTTCTCCCAGCTTTCATATCAGGAAGATAAAGTGAAAACTAGCCAGGGAAATCCTTCAGGCAGCAATTTTATCTGCAGTTTATGATTATTAGATTGAGATTGAATAGGTTTGGCACAAAAGGCCCTAAGAGGCTATTATTTTTTCTAGTAAGTGTTTAGGGCTGCAAAGATGGAATAGATATGTTTACTTCAAGTGGTGAGATTTTGTTTATAAATGGAAATGCACAAGTGTAAACCTGAGTCCTGAAATTAAGAAGAGAAAATTGAAGTCAAAGGTAAAGTAAATGTATTACTTGCTTTGAGACTGAGACCCAACCCCAAAATGTCCACATTAGCTATTTGATACCAATGATTTTAGCTTTATCGTTTTTAAACTCATAACCTCCAAATAAATCAGTAAGCCAGATTGTAAAGAGGTGATATAACACAATACTTTATATTGTACAGTATTATGGGATCAACTTGTAGGAAAGATGCTTAGTGGGATTGTATAATAGAGGACAATGGGCAGTTTGGGGTATAACATACATAAACCAGTGGTGCAAAGACATTGTAATGTAAATTCATCACATTAGACCATCCAGTCACTAACTCAGATAAAATTTTCCCTAAACTTATACCAGTCTAACAAGGAGCTTCAAAGCCTATTTTAATGAATAAACAGAGACTTCAACTTGTGCAATATGTGGCAGCCTATCTCCTAAGTGAGACAACTGTTGAGAGCACCATTAAGTAAGAGCCAATTTCCAGTGTTCCAGCACCCAGCAGTTTGCATTGTGACACTCCTGACCAGATTTTCCAAAGAACTCAGCGTCACAGTTCAGTGCACCTGTATTTCTTCTCAGAGGTCTAGCAAGGGCACCCACTCTCAGGCTTCCACCCAGAGCCGACAAGACGGGGGGGGAAGCCGGTACAAATTACCGGGCCCCTGCGGTCCGGAAGGGGGCCAGAGACCCAGCTTCTCCCCATTCTCGTTGCCTTACCGGGGCCCGGAGGTCCGGAAGGGGGCCCAGAACCCGGCTTCCCCCCCCCCCCCCGTCAGCCCTGTTTAGCTGGTCCTCTGGGGGGCCCGAACCTGCTCTCGGCGGCCCTGCTTCCAGTTACCCAGCTGTTGCCTCGCTTGGGTGGAGATCTGCGCCTCTCCCGCTTCTGACTGGGGTATGTCCAAGCTGCATTATTCCCTACCTTCATGGTGTTATTCCCAGCACAGAGAAGTTGCCCAAGGATACCTGCTTGCTTTCTCTTCAGAGGTGGTCAATAGATGAAATTGCTACAGTTGTAAGGTACCACACAATACTTCCTATACAAGCCTACTTTATTCTTAAGGTAAAAAGCATTACAGAGAATATTTATATAAAATGGTAAGAGAAACTACACGCATGCTAATAAGCTCATCCTAACAGGCATTCTGACAGAAGCAGTCCTTCAACCCGCCACACCATCACCCAAGGGGAATTCCTTGTGATTACAAGTTCATCACAAGCACCTAGTTTTATGGGACCTCAGTAGGCTC
Organism: Chrysemys picta bellii; assembly: GCF_011386835.1. Lineage (NCBI taxonomy): Eukaryota > Metazoa > Chordata > Testudines > Emydidae > Chrysemys > Chrysemys picta. Next base: position 110,132,999 of record NC_088795.1, on the reverse strand, counting down.
AGTCCTACCCTAAGGATTGGGACCCTCCATCGACCAGGAGTCTTGTCCATTTTCTAGATCAGGAAGAAAATCCTGAGCCTGTTTAAAACCAGGCTATTTATCCAAAAGCCTTTTGCTTGTATGTTGGTCTGTGCAGAATCCAGTTTGAACTAGTCTATGTGAACCTCACTGGGGATGGTTTCAAAGGCTCATATAGGAACTACATTAGCATCCACCTCCCTACTAGAGAAGATACCTACAATGCCACAACATCACATACACAATTGCATTTTCAATACAATGCACCTGAAAAGTATTAATAACCCTCATTCAATATAGTTTATCTTAATTCCATAAGGAATTGTTCAGGATATTATCAGTCTGTCACTCAGCTACCACTTAGGTACCTTGCGACAACAGTGGGAGTAGAACACTTCTTAAGGACTGACTGCTCTATTCAGGAGCACTTCATCTCCTTATGCACTCCATACTTTTAGCCTCCCTGGTCAGCCCAGGCCTAGGACAATGTCCTTTAATTGTCCACCCCCGCAACACAGCTCTGATCACTGGAAAACTCACATCATTCTGTGTTTTCACCAATGTTCTGATAGCTATGGAGACAATCATACTCAAGATAATAGTTAGGCTGGAAAATGTAAGGATTTGGTGACTTGGATGTGAGCTATCCTGTACGCTAATTGTACCTCCAGAGAACTTAATCACTAAGATGTAGGGATATTTGCATAGAAGCTGAATGCTAGAATGTGGAAATGCTTGCAAAGTTCTTTGACACTGCAGTGAAGAGATCTGGTGGAACTTGCATTGTATTTGAATCCTATAGAGGGATGGTGCTATGTAGCCTGACTATAGGCTATATATTTATTATAATGATTACTTAAGAATTCCCAGTTATTACTTTGAGGGCTGATAGGGTTCTTGTCCCAAGATCAGGCCCAGTATTACTAAAATTACTATATTGTTGGGAACCCCAACGTGCACGGTTGCAACACTCACACTATTGGAACTCTTCTATATTTACAATAATTTATTAATACATTTAGCAAAGTCACAAACACTAACTCAGTAAGGTAGATAGAGATACAAAAAGTACATCTGAAAATCCATACTCATAGCATCCCTTTCAGAACAACCTGAAATGTTAGCCATTATCTTCCTCGTCGCCATCACCTTCCCTGTCATCTCCAGTGGCCATCATTCTGGCACCTCTCAGTCCACTACTCCACGATGTCCATGCATATTCAGTATGCACCTTTTGCAACCACTATGTCCATGCATATTCAGTTGTTTTCTTCCCTCTTTCTTATTTGTATTTCCTGACCCTATTAATGTTGAAGTCGTCTTCTTCTATAGTTTAGTATATTAATTATCTCAACTTATCATCATATATGTCAATGCATTGCCATGACACTCTTGTGTTGGAAAAAACATCCAACAAGCCGGTGTTAGCTCATGTCATTATGGACAAAATTCCCCCTTACACTCTATTTCCAGTTCCCCTATAGTTAGGCGTGACCGTTAGGTCATTTATCTGTGCCAAAGTTCATAGGCCACAAGCCTTACTCTAAGTGCTGAAGTCAATGTTTTACAAGATACAGGCCTGTGGGTTCCTTGCATTACTGCTGAATAAAATAAAGGCAACCTTCCACTGGTGGCATCTGACTCAGATGATGAAAATGAACATGCATCAGTCCACACTGCTTTGGATCGTTATCAAGCAGAACCCATCATCAGCATGGACGCATGTCCTATGGAATAGTGGTTGAAGATGAAGGGACATATGAATCTTTAGCACATTTGGTATGTAAATATCTTGCAACGCCAGCTACAATAGTGCCATGCAAACACTTCTTCTAACTTTCAGGTGACATTGTAAACAAGAAGCAGGCAGCATTATCTCCTGCAAAATTGTAACCAAACTTGGTTGACTGAGCGATTGGTTGACATAGGACTGAGTGGACTTATAGGCTCTAAAGTTTTGCATTGTTTTATTTTTGAATGCAGTTATTTTTTGTACATAATTCTACATTTGTAAGTTCAACTTTCATGATAAAGAGATTGCACTACAGTACTTGTCTGAGGTGAATTGAAAAATACTATTTATTTTGTTTTTTACAGTGCAAATATTTGTAATCATAAATAAATATTAAGTGAGCACTCTACACTTTATATTCTGTGTCATAATTGAAATCAATATATTTGCAAATGTAGTAAACACCCACAAATATTTAAATGGTATTCTATTATTGTTTAATTGCGCAATTAATCAAGATTAATTTGTTTAATCGCTTGACAGCCCTAATTTTTTTCCCTTAAATAGATGTTTACGTATTATTTGAATACTTTTTTACATACATGAATGAAATAACTGAGAAAGAATCAAACACAGTGAAATCCAGTTAATCAAATCACCTGGTAAAAAAGCAAACCTGCTGAAACCATACTTGCTGAGCCTAACCAAAATGTATACAAAAAATAAAATACCTCACATTTTGCTATGTATTCTTAGACATACATACAAAATAATACTATGCAATTTAAATAAGCTACAATCACAAGTTTACTTTGCATTCATGTAAAACAAAACTGCAGCAGGCTGCCAAACTATAATACGCAAATATGGTTTAACAGGCAGTAGAGAAAAATTATGTTTAAATATGATGATCCGGAGCCATGTTTCTGTTTTCACTTTTCAGGGGCAGGAAAAATAGACAATCCCAGTGCTTTCCAGTTCTTTCTGATATAGACAGAAGTAGCGCCAGGGTTTTTGCCGCCCTAGGAGGCAGCGCTCTTCCTCTGAGCATTTGGCGGTGGGGGTCCTTCCGTGCCGCGTCTTCGGGGCACTTTGGTAGCGGGTCCCGGAGCGAGTGAAGGACCCGCCGCCAAATTTCCGCTGAAGACCTAGAGCGGAAGGACCTCCGCCGCTGAATTTCCGCTGAGGATGGCAAAATGCCGCCCCCCAAATCCTGCCGCCCTAGGCGACCACCTAGGGTTGCCTAGTGGAAGCGACGGCCCTGGATATAGATGGCAGTAATGTTTCAGCCTAGGTCAAAGCACTTGAATTTCTGTACAAACAGCATTCTCAGTAGCTACATTATATTTTTGAAATGACAATCTTGTAGATATGTGGTCTCTGCGGGGGAATGCCACCGGAACATTTATATCAAACATCTCTTAATTTGAACCTTGACTGAATCAAGATTAGAATGCCGAGGTCCTCACAATTATGAGGGGAAATAAAATATCCTTCTGCTAGCAAAATTCAAACCAAAATTCATCTCACAGTTCAAATTATAGCTAACCAGATTACTTCCATTATGTATGAAAGATGTAACCTTCCCATCTCCTCAATCCCCCCTCGACACTCCTCAAAACTGCTATCAGTAATGCAACGTTAAGGTTGGGAGATCAGGTACTCAAGTCAGGCTATTGATTCAGAAAACTTAATTTTCCCATGCTGCACATCCTATATATAGATTCATAGAAACATAGCGCTGGAAGGGACCTTGAAAGGTCATCGAGACCAGTTCGGTGTGCTGAGGCAAGACCAAGCATAACCAGACCATCCCTGACAGGTGTTTGTTCTTAAACCTGCCTTTCCTTGAACAAGCTATACCTCTCTATACCAATATTCCAGTCATCAGTTGTATCCCACCAAGTCTCAGTGAGGCCAGTCATAATTTATCTTATGTACTAATGTTTCCAGTTCTTCCTATTTAATCCCCACACTTCTTGCATTTGTGTATGGACATTTAAGATATTGAACAGATTCTGCCAGTGTTTTCCTCATGCTCCTATTCCCACCAGCCCTCTGCTGCCAACTTTTAGCTCTCTGTTAAAGTCATCTTTTTCTGTACCTTCCTATGGGCTTTTTGTCACCAGACCCCTTTAAACCTAGTTTAAAGCACTCCTCACTAACTTTGCTAGTCAATATCCAAATATGCTCTCCCTCTTCTTGGTCAGGTGAACCACATTTCTTCCAAGAATCCTCCTTCCCAGAACAGCATCCTATGATCAAGGAATCCAAAGCCCTCCCATCAACATCTGTGCAACCATGCATTCATTTCCAGGGTGTGTGCGCCTGGACCCTTACCCTCTGAAAAGTCTCAAGATTGCAGTTTTGGTGCATCCCTGGACATCTTAAAGGATGGTACAAGCTGCACACCATGCTGCTTAGGCAGGCATTGGCCCTCTCTGAAGTACCATTCTCCTGTGAAAGGTCTTCATGGGGCAGTGCAGCTCTGCTGCATGCTCTCTTTGTGTCAGTGGCTAAATACCTCTATTTGTCCCTAACTGTACTGCTACAAGAGATCTGCTAGCTTTGTTTCATTTAACTTTATCAGGGTTTATGGCTCTATAGGATGTATAGAAGGATTTCTGTTATTTATTTAAAAAACAAACAAAAGAACTAACCATGACCCAATCCAGAGCTAGGAAGTATCATATACTTAAGTCATAGGTCTCATGTGATTACATTTGTCAGTTAAGAGTATTAGTTGCATTTTACCAAGCCAAATATCTGTACTACAGGCACATATATGATACGAGTTACAAATATTACACAAAACTAAATAAGGTAGTCAACCAACTCAATAAGACACAACATCCATACCATCGTCACTCAAACCCAGACACTTCTGTCTGCCTTCCAAACCCAGACACTTCTTCATACCTGAAGAAAGGTTGCTGTTTACTGAGCACCCCCTCATGGCCAGAGGGTCACTTTGCAGGCACTCTGGCCCTGTTAGTTCCCTCTTGAGCAGGGGTTCTCAAACTGGGGGTTGGGACCCCTCAAGGGGTCGCAAGGTTATTACATAGGGGGTCGTGAGCTGTCAGCCTCCACCCCATACCCCGCTTTGCCTCCAGCATTTATAATGGTGTTAAATATATAAAAATGTGTTTTTAATTTATAAAGGGAGTGACACTCAGAGGCTTGCTATGTGAAAGGGGTCACCAGTATAAAAGTTTGAGAACCACTGCTCTTGAGAGCCCCTTACACACTCCCTACAGTCCCTCTTGTGGTTAGCAACATCCCCAGACAGGGTTGGTTTAACAACAGAAATAGTTCAAAAAATCCTCAGAATAAAGTTCATTCCTGTAACACAGAAGCTCATACTCAGCTCTGGTTCTTCTGCCACACCAAGCTGTTCCTCTGTCCCAGTCTGCTCCACCCACTGCCACTACTGCCAGCCTTTTCAGGCAGGAGCTCAACACTTTGGCTCTGGTTTTCTTCTCCCTGCAGCTTCAAACCCCCTATAGGAACCTTGCTTCCTCCCATTTCCTGAGCTGCCCCCTTCCCTGCAGCCTTTATAGGGAATTATCTGATCAAACCCGGGTGGGTCTCTTTAGTAATCAGAATTGGCTGGCCCCAGGCCCTGAGGAACAAGCCACCCTGTTAGAATACCTCTTAATTTTCTCAAAAGCCTGGGAAAACAGATGGACTTTGCATCATGCCCTGACAGTCAGACTCAGGCCCTGAACCATGGTGGGAAGTGAATTCCAAAATCAAGAGACCTTCACTGAGAATGTTCGAAGGCATCCCCTCCTCGTGATTAAATCAGCCCCAGTATCTCAGATAATCTTATCTCTGATGGTATCACATGAGGGGAGAGATGGACTCTCAAAATGTTAGAGCCCATGCCTTTCAGCACATAAGTAGTCAAAACTAGCGTCCCGAATGGCACTTGGAAGTGATTTGGAAGGCAGTACAAAATCTGGAGTGTGTCCCCCTCTATAGTCTACAGTACCACATAAAGTGTGCTGCAGTTATCCAACCATGTGTAACAAAAGCATGGATAACTGTAGTGAAGACTTTATCCATATTAAAAAATTGCAGCCTTCTAACCAGACTCTGATGGAATGAAACAATATTGGGTGCCCAAGAAGATGGGCATCCAGAAGCCACTGCCTAGGTACCCGGGGTCACCTAGGGATTCAGCAAGACCTCCAGATGGGAAATATTGTAAGGCAGGCATGTCCCAACCAAGAGAACAGAAATAATCTCATCTGGCCAAGTCTTGCTCCCCAGACTACAAACACTGCCTCCAGGAATGAGTTTTAGCTCACTAGCCCTCATCCAAAATGTAATCTCTATTAGGTACTTGGTAAACCGCACTGCCTGGTCAGAAGATTAGAAATATATTGCTGAGTGACACGGTATATTGATGAGAGTTCAGCCTGTATCTCATCACTGCATGCATTAAGTAGGAGGGGTGACGAGTTGTCTGGATGGAACACAACAGAGAACCCGTAGGGCTGATAATTAGCTGCCCAACTCTACCCTCTGGGATCTCTCAGGAAAATGAAAAAGAAAAAGCAACAAAGAGCAACACAAGAAGGATATGTGCTATTCCCACATGTGTCTGCAGGAGGATCAATAACAGCAAATAGTCAAATGATATCAAGCCAGCTGATAGAACTAATGACAATTTAACATGGATACCTGATCATCTATCACCAGAAGAGGATCTATGACCAATAAAACCAGCATAGTTTCTTTGCCATACCCAAGCATAAATCAGGATCAGAGGTCTGAGTTGTCCAGCTATCATAGAATATCAGGGTTGGAAGGGACCTCAGGAGGTCATCTAGTCCAACCCCCGCTCAAAGCAGGACCAATTCCCAACTAAATCATCCCAGCCAGGGCTTTGTCAAGCCTGACCTTAAAAACCTCTAAGGAAGGAGATTCCACCCCCTCCGTAGGTAACCCATTCCAATGCTTCACCACCCTCCTAGTGAAAAAGTTTTTCCTAATATCCAACCTAAACCTCCCCAACTGCAACTTGAGACCATTACTCCTTGTTCTGTTGTCTGCTACCACTGAGAACAGTCTAGATCCATCCTCTTTGAAACCCCCTTTCAGGTAGTTGAAAGCAGCTATCAAATCCCCCCTCATTCTTCTCTTCTGCAGACTAAATAATCCCAGTTCCCTCAGCCTCTCCTCATAAGTCATGTGCTCCAGCCCCCTAATAATTTTTGTTGCCCTCCACTGGACTCTTTCCAATTTTTCCATATCCTTCTTGTAGTGTGGGGCTCAAAACTGGACACAGTACTCTAGATAAGGCCTCACCAATGTCGAATAGAGGGGAATGATCACATCCCTCGATCTGCTGGCAATGCCCCTACTTATGCAGCCCAAAATGCCATTAGCCTTCTTGGCAACAAGGGCACACTGTTGACCCATATCCAGCTTCTCGTCCACCGTAACCCCGAGGTCCTTTTCTGCACAACTGCTTCCTAGCTATTCGGTCCCTAGTCTGTAACAGTAAATGGGATTCTTCCGTCCTAAGTGAAGGATTCTGCACTTGTCCTTGTTGAACCTCATCAGATTTCTTTTGGCCGAATCCTCTAATGTATCTAGGTCCCTCTGTATCCTATTCCTACCTTCCAGCGTATCTACCACTCCTCCCACTCCTCCCAGTTTCAGACTGACCCTTAGATTGTTGAGTGGTGATAGTACATATTAATATATGGGCGGTCACACACTTTCGCACAGGGGTGGGCAAACGTTTTGGCCCGAGAGCCACATCTGGGAATAGAAATTGTATGGCGGGCCATGAATGCTCACAAAATTGGTGTTGGGGCACGGGAGGGGGTGAGGGCTCTGGTTGGGTGTGCGGGCTCCGGGGTGGGGCCAGAAATGAGGAGTTCAGGGTGTGAGATGGGGCTACAGGCTGGGGTGGGGAAGTGGGGTGCGGGTGGGGTGCGGACTCTGGGGTGGGGCTGGGGATGAGGAGTTTGGGGTGTATGAGGGTACTCCAGGCTGGGACCGAGGGGTTTGGAGGGCAGGAGGGGGATCAGGGCTGGGGAAGGGGATTGGAGTGCGAGGTGTGAGGGCTCAGGCTCTGGGGTGGGGCTGAGCGGCTTGGGATGCAGGAGGGTGCTCTGGGCTGGGATCAAGGGGTTTGAAGGGTGGGAGGGGGATCAGGGCTGGGGCAGGGGGTTGGGGCATGGGGAGAGGCTCAGGGGTGCAGGCTCTGGGCAGTGCTTACCTCGAGCAGCTCCGGAAGCAGCGGCATGTCTGTTCTCCGGCTCCTACATAAGGCGCGACCCAGAGGCTCTGCATGTTGCCCCGTCCATGTTGCTGCAGTTCCTGGCCAATGGGACCTGCAGGGGTGGTGCTTGGGGCGGGGGCAGCGTGCAGAGTGGAGGCCCCTGGGTGCCCCTATGCAGAGAAGCTGGGGGGGGGCATGCCGCTGCTTCCAGGAGCCGTGTGGCATGGCCCCCAACTCTGCTCCCTGGCTGGAGTGCCGGAGGGGGCTGTGCCACTGCTTCTGGGAGCTGTGTGGAGTGGCCCATGACCCTGCTCCCCTGCTGGAGTGGGGCAAGCCCCAGACCCCGCTCCCCAGTGGGAGCTCGAGGGCTGGATTAAAACAGATAGTGGGACGGATCTGGCCTGCGGGCCATATTTTGCTCACCTATGCTTTAGCACATTACCTTTTCCCAGAGTGAATTACTGCTACATTATTCTTTTTTCATGAAGTCTGATTGCACACTATTACTGTTAATATTTATCTAGATATGTGATTTACAAATTTGTTGATTATGTATCAATTAGGGTAAAACTGATTGGATAGTCTGAAATGGAAAAAAGTTCATACCTTCATACACTTAATTCTCTTTGTGCCAACACATTATCTTTATCCCATTAGAATGTCTTATGCCATCTGAACCATCTGTGCTGCCAGCTGGTCTGATGCTCCAAAAATATCCCTTCAATTATAGTATACTGATTAGTTTTTAGTACAAAATCAATTGTAACTTAACTGAATTATAAAAATAAAAATCTCTTTTGCTATTTAAGAGTTGATTTTCATAATAAAACCAGCCACACCCCTACCATTATTTAGAGGCTTCATGCTTTGCTTTGTGTAAAAGCAATGGGATCTCCACTTACTTCACAAGTATTGCCACTGAAAGCATTAGGAGGACCGCTTACAGATTAAGGTAGTACTTGGTGTTAGCAAATATTGGCAGATCCCTGTATAACAGTAGAAGCAAAACCTATTTATGTTTCCATTCAAATCTGAAGCTTCATTAGAGAAAGTTAAACTTAACAGAACAGTGATCTTTTATTTACAGTATAGCATCTAAGGTTTACTTTACTTTGCCCTAATACTTTTAGAAGGCAAATTACGGGTGAAATCCTGGCCCACTAAAGTTAATGGCAAAAAACATTGTGCTGATGCATCTTCACTGCTATTCTTAGCCATGGTAGCTAGATTAAAGCTTGCACTTGTATGCCTAACCAAGCTGCAGTTACACCTCTGACTGCAATGAAGACATAGCCTAAGTAAGTGTAGTGAGTCAGATGGATTGATGTTACTTATGTACTGAAGATATGGATGGTGTACAAAGATGAAAACTAACATGGCAGGTGGCCCATTTTAACCTACACATTCTTCCATCCTGATATTAGTTGCTTTTGTTGCTCCACTTGGTCTCATGGATATGTTGTTCTACTGCCCCAAGTGAATCCAAGATGTTTAGAACCTTGACCGATGGCAAGAAGAGTTTGCTATGTACTGAAGGTCCCAGCTTTCCCGTGGGATGTACAGAACTTGTTTCTAGCCTTGATAGTTTCCATGATCAGATCTTAAAATCACAATACGTTTATGCATGAAAAAAGCAATTTTTGGTATTAACAGGGGTCCCACGTATGCATTATTTTGATTTTCCTCTGCACAGCCTGTACATTTGGACCCGTAGTAAGAAGACTATCTTGGCTTCACAGGTGGAGGGATATGAAGAACAGTACTGAAAACTATTGAAACCACCTAAATTATTTCTAGGGTAATTTGCTATGACATATGTGGCAAACACAGGATACCTGCTGGTTTGCTGTGAAATAAAGGCTTTAATTGGCATTTTGCTGGGTTCAGCTGCAGAATTAAATTGAAGCTTTGCTACTTATGAGTAAGGCTAAGATTTTGTCATGGTTATTTTTAGTAAAAGTCACAGATTGTCATGGGCAATAAACAAAAATTCACGGAAGCCATGTCCTGTCTGTGACTTGCTGCTGCAGCTCCATGGTTTCCCCTGCCACTGTGGTGGCTGGGAGATGTGGCATTCCCCCTCTGTTCACAGCAGCCGTAAGCTGCATTGTGACCACATTTTCCAAAGAGAAAACAGGACACCCCCAGCCACTCGCCTAAGGGGTCTATCACCTGTCACTGGAATCTTACAAAAGGCCCCCTGTCACTGCTGTTTCCGGTCGATGGAACCCTGCCAGGGCCCCGCTGGCTGCCAGTTCCAGAGTCCCGCAGCCCCTGGGGCTGAAGCAGAGAATGTCACAGAGGTCTCTGGAAGTCATGGTTTCCGGATTCCGTGACTTTCATGACCTCTCTGATAAATGAGAAGGGGAATAGGTCCCTTTTGTGGACACCGAGCCAGCCAGTTAGCTATAGAATCCCTCTTGGTCGCTGTTCTCTACTTGCTTTACCTGTAAAGGGCTAAAAAGTCTGACTGCAGCCTAGGTAAAGGGAAGTGAGTGGGCACCTGACCAAAAGAGCCAATGGGAGGGCTAGAACTTTTTAAAATTGGGGGAAAAGCTTCCCTTTGTCTGTCTGTTGTGGTTCTCCGGGGAAGAGGGGAACAGGGTAGCAGTTATGCTGTGAGAAGCTGAAGGCCAGGTATGAAAATCATCAGAATCACACCTAGAATTGCTTATTTGGAATGTAGATATGTAAGTAGAACAAAAAATTTGTAGGAAGACATGATTAGGTTTATTTTGTTTATTTTTTATGGCTGTGGATTCCTCTGTGCTAATTCCAGATGCTTTTGTTGCTTGTAATCTTTAAGCTAACCCTCAGAAAACTATTTTGAGTGCTTAATCTAGCAATAGTCTGAGTTTTCAGATGTATTTTCTTTCTTTTTGTTTTTAATAAAATTTACCTTTTTTAATAACAGGATTTGGGTTTGTGTGTCTTAAGAGGTTTGTGCACATGTTTTTAGTTAGCTGATGGCAACAGCTGATTTCTTTGTTTTCCTTTCTCAGCTCTTCCCCGGAGGGGAGGTGAAAGGGCTTGAGAGTACCCCACCGGAAGGAATTCCCAAGGGCGCCTTCCTGGGTTCAAAGGGTTTTTTTGCATTTGGGTGGTGGCAGCATCTACCCATCCAAGGTCAGAGAGAAGCAGTAACCTTGGGCATTTAATACAAGCTTGGAGTGGCCAGTATTAATTTTTAGAATCCTTGTGGGACCCCACCTTCTGCACTCAAGTGCCAGAGTGGGGAATCAGCCTTGACAACCTCCGTGACATAAACGTAGCCTTTCTTATGAGTAATACAGCCATCCTGAATGCATGCCCACGAAATCTTTATACCACACAATGAAGGGACTAGTGAGGGATTTCCCACATAGATTTCACACACACACACACACACAGGACTAGTGAGGGAAATCAGAACAAGTGGGAATACACAGAACAGATTTTCTTGCCAAAAAGAAGATACTGCTCACAGGAACAGCAGGGAGGTCCCAGCAAAGCAACATTGCTAAAGCTTTCTACGCTTGCATGGAACAAAGAATGCTGAGTCATCACAGTTTCCCAGTTTCTGACTGAATAGCTGTGCAAGAGGATTCTACCCAGAGATGCTTCAAGACCTATTAGGCCTAGGATGCAGACAGATGGAAGAGAGTTATTGAAGGAAGACTAAAAGAAAAGCAAATTCTGTTAGAATTCAATTAGAAAAAAGGGAGACCTAACCTAGAGAAAGCAAAACAGACAGCATTCATTATTTTAATAGTACTGGTTTCGCTGGTCCTTATCCCCTTGCTTCTACTTTTTTTTTTAAGCAACCTAAAAGTCTCCCACTCACTCTGCCTCACCTTGTAACAAGTAAAAAAAATCTGGATTGCCTTTGCCTTCCTTATACCCACTGTTTTTATCAGGTTCTCTAAATCTGATATAGAACTGGTTCTTCTATCCCTAGTCAACTTCTCTGGCACAAAGCACTTGAAAATACAATTGTATTATAATGCACTAATAGTCTGTGTTCTACATATTTCAGTAAAGAAAATGCAAGTACAGTATCATTAATAACAACATCAGTTCTTTATGTGCTGTACCATTTACAAACAGACATTCAGAAATAGCATTTAATTTTGAATACTCTCAATGTGTTTAGCAGTTTAAATTACTGGAGTAATGCCCAGACAGAAAGTGGTAAGGTATGTAAAGACTGATTCAGTTTGCTAAGTGTCCCATGAATAAAAGAATTCCTCCACTTAATACAATACATTAAGTTGTATTATTACTTTTTGATTGAGATCTTTTTTAAAAAGCAGCACTTAGACTAGAAGTGAAAGATACTGTGAGTACAGAGATAGGATAGATATCTATTTTGATTTCACCTCCTCTCCAGTTTCCTAAAAGCAGAGATCCTCTGTACTCTCTACAAATATCTGATCTTCTCAAAAATACTTTTCAGTAACAGACTTTGAAGAAGTCAATTGAAGAAATCAAGTTCAGTAGCCACTTACTCCTGCAAAAACTACTGAGCAAGAGAAAACAGAGAAAGCCAACACCAGGTGTCAGATTAATAGGAGGCCAGACATCTATGTCTGTCGCTTTGTAGTTTGCTTCCATGCTCAGGGTTTATATTTTTAACTTTATCCCAAAGAGTTTAGGTTTTTTGAGTGTCTGCACTATACTAAAGCTGCCAACCATCATGAAGATGGACACCATTTTTTTTCTAACTCAGCAACACTTCTTTTTATGTCAGCATTTTGGGCCCAGTCCTGCAAGGTGCCAAGTTCTTTTAACTCCTGTTTAAATTGCGGGACGTGGAAGGTTCCCAGTGTTCACAAGAAGAGCTCAGGACATCCCAGGAGTAAGATAGATTGGTATCACTACAGAATGGGAGAGGCCAAAAGACTTCTGTATCTCCACTGTCTACGTCAATGGTTCCACACCCTATGGAAGCAGCCCTTTCAGATTACATCAAAGAAAGAATAAACACATTCACTATGAAAAAGCCTGTCAGAAGCCAAACAGTTGGTGGGAGGTTCTCTATTTAGCTCTCGATTAGAGTTAGCTGAATAATGCTCTTTGCCTCCCAGGAAGCTCGTGGAAGTTGCTTTATGCTAACATTGCTGAATGGGGAAAGGGAGGGAATGTCAGGCCAGAAGATAAGAGTTGGGAAGCAGCTGCACTAGAAAGCATATTCTCCTCCAAACTGGACAGCTTTCCAGGAAGCAACATGCATGCAAGTTAATGCTGCATCTGCCAACATCCAAACCTCATTCAGAGAGGGGCAGGAATGGCAAGGGAGACAATAGCAGCAGGCTGCTCAGAAGACCATTGGGATTCAAGACTCAGAAATGTAGTGAGGCAGGCCTTCTGTGTGAGGCCCTCTTAACCAGGGAAGAGCAAAGCAGCCACTCTGCGTTTCTGCACACAGATCTTTTTGAGCCATCTTTCCCAGAGATTCTCTGTTGGGAGCCTTTAACCCTTTAGACCATTTATATCCCTGGGAGATCTTAATTCCTATGCTCCCTGCACTTTAAGTCTAAGATGATCTGAGCTCCCAGGTTGCACTTGTTCAGTTGGTGCCCTTGTAGTAAGCATATTTTAAAAGTACACAATTATTTGTGATATATGGTTTTGAGGCAATAATCTTTTTTATTATTAAAGCACTTTTTAATTGAAGTGCTATCAAGACTGTTGTGACAGTTGTCCCTAGATTTTAAAAACAATGGTTATACCAAGTCGCCTTTGTGCTGGTTCTTTACATTTAATGTTTATTCAGTGCCTTCATGTTTGTTTGTGCTGAACCTTGAACAATGGGGCCTTTTATCCCAATCATGGCCTCTGGACATTACTGCTTTACAATTAAAATATTAAAAATTAATCAGGAAACAGTATCAAGGATGTTTTCATGTCCTTGCACAAACTTATACAGGAGGGTGATGTGGCAAACTAGTTCCAGCCAGAGAATGATGCTACATTAATTTCATAAGTGCTTGCAGCTGCTCAGACTCTTGGCAGCTACATACATTGCTCACTTTGACCAGTCCATTTTATAATCACACGTTAAAAGCCCTTTTAAAACAAATCACTCAAATAATTCTAAATTGTGGGAATCCATGTTTTTCCAATCGCACTCTTAATGACCTGGTAGAGACAGTTGTACATAATACCTTTTCTTGTTAAGTTGTGTCATTAACTATTTACTGCTGTCCTGAAGGGAGAGCATTAGTGTCTCATTGAGATGACAGCACTTCTAAGTGGAAAAGCAACATCTTATTTAATACTGCAGATCTAACACCGAATAACATTCCGCATAGCAGTGCTCAGTTGTGGAATTTACTTCCCTGCTTTGTCTGACAGAGCCCAGATTTGGTGGGTACATTGCAAGACTCACCTGTTTTTCCAGTCATTTGCTGGGAGAGCAGGTGAATGAAGAGCTACATTTTATTCCAGTACTAGGATTAATGGCTTGTCTGACAGTTAATCTGGAATAAAGTAAAGTGTGAATTTAAAGTGGATTAACTATTCCTGATTTACTTCAAGTGTGCCCATTTTTATAAGAGTGCTTTATTCTATGTTATTTTAGTGTGGATTAAGCTATTACAGCAGAAGGCTGTCAGTAGACTGGGTTGTAGGTAGTCATGCCTAGTGGTCAGTCAGACGTTCAGCACCAAGGGTCGAGACAGAGTCAGGAATCAGAGCCGAGGACTGGAACCAGATTATCTGGAGTCAGGGAAGGCTGCAGCAAGGCTGGTTCTGAGGCAGGACCAAGGCTGGAGCAGGATGGCAACAAGGCTGGGTTCAGGGCAGGATCTGGGCCGGAGCAGTGAAGGAGCAAAGCAGGAACAGGGCTTGGAGAGATAATCACAAGGAGGCAGAGAGTCCATTGGTATGTGCACTGAGCAGCCAGTGAGCTACTGCTGGAGATAGGTTTAACCAGCCTGCTGGCTTCCTCAACCAGTCAGGGAGGGAGGTGCATCAGGCAGCTTAGCTGACTCATTAGGGCATCAGAAGTACTGAGCAGGTACCGCTGAGGCTCCATACTCCTGACAAAGCCACTCATATGTATAAGAGCATCCACACACAGAATTAGTCAGGAACAACTATTCTGGAATAACTCCCCATATAGACAAGCCCTCTTTTCAGGGAAGATTTTTTTATTGTCTTTTCATCACATTTGATTATTGTTGTGTTTTTAAATTGTGTATTTGATAGGCACAATTAATAAACTCAAGTAAACAAAACATTTTAATATTGAAGAATTATTGGCCAAGAATAGAGTCCTAAACTTACTTTGAAAATAAAATCTAAAACAAATAAAGCAAAGTGGACATTTAATAGCATCATCCTTCCTTGTGAATAAATCCAATTCATCAGAATTTTCACCTGACACACCTCAGACAGATAAAATATGGTCTGTCCAATAAAATGCATAAATATTTTCTCTTGGTTTCAACCTTTCATAACAAAATGGAACATTTATAGTGTTTTGATACTGTATAGATTCTTGCTTTATTAGCTAGAGCTTGATAAATGAAACAGCTGCAGTTCACAAAATACACTCACAATATTCTCATGAACCACTGAATGACTCCAGAGAGGGAATCTCAGGCAAGAACTCACATTTCTCCAAGGTTTTATTAAAATCATATTCAAGCAAACAAGTTTGTAGAACCACAAGAGCCAAAGACCCAGACCCACTGTTCATTTTCTCCTGAGATACCTATTAAGAGATATAGTACAGTTACTTAGAGTATAAGAATCTCTGAAAAAACAACAAGGAGTCTGCTGGCACCTTAAAGACTAACAGATTTATTTGGGCATAAGCTTTTGTGGGTAAAAACCTCACTTCTTCGGATGCATAGAGTGAAAGTTACAGATGCAGGCATTATATACTGACACATGGAGAGCAGGGAGTTACTTTGCAAGTGGAGAACCAGTGTTGACCGGGCCAATTCAATCAGGGTGGATGTAGTCCACTCCCAATAATAGATGAGGAGGTGTCAATTCCAGGAGAGGAAAAGCTGCTTCTGTAATGA
The DNA here is from genome assembly GCF_011386835.1 of Chrysemys picta bellii. Lineage (NCBI taxonomy): Eukaryota > Metazoa > Chordata > Testudines > Emydidae > Chrysemys > Chrysemys picta. Next base: position 110,116,993 of record NC_088795.1, on the reverse strand, counting down.
GCCAGCCACTCCCAGTCTCTATTCAAGCCCAGATTAATGGTGTTAAATTTGCAAATGAATTTTAGTTCTGCTGTTTCTCTTTGAAGTCTGTTTCTGAAGTTTTTTTGTTCAATGCTAGTGACTTTTAAATCTGCAATAGAATGACCAGGGAGATTGAAGTGTTCACTTATTGGCTTATGTATGTTACCATTCCTGATGTCCAATTTGTGTCCATTTATTCTTTTGCGGAGGGACTGTCCGGTTTGGCCAATGTACATGGCAGAGGGGCATTGCTGGCACATGATGGCATATATAACATTAGTGGATGTGCAGGTGAATGAGCCCTTGATGGTGTGGCTGATGTGGTTGGGTCCTCTGATGGTGTCGCCAGAGTAGATATGGGGACAGAGTAGGCAACGAGGTTTGCTACAGGGACTGGTTCCTGGGTTGGTGTTTCTGTGGTGTGGTGTGTAGTTGCTGGTGAGTATTTACTTCAGGTTGGGGGGTTGTCTGTAAGCGAGGACTGGCCTGCCTCCCAAGTCTGTGAGAGTGAGGGATCATTTTCCAGGATAGGTTGTAGATCGTGGATAATATGCTGGAGAGGTTTTAGCTGGGGGCTGTATGTGATGGCCAGTGGTGTTCTGTTATTGTCCTTGTTGGGCCTGTCCTGTAGTAGGTGATTTCTGGGTACCCGTCTTGCTCTGTCAATCTGTTTCCTCACTTCCCCAGGTGGGTATTGTAGTTTTACGAATGCTTGATAAAGATCTTGTAGGTGTTTGTCTCTGTCTGAGGGGTTGGAGCAAATTTGGTTGCATCTTAGGGCTTGGCTGTAGACAATGGATCGTGTGATGTGTCTTGGATGGAAGCTGGAGTCATGTAGGTACGTATAGCGGTCAGTAAGTTTCTGGTATAGGGTGGTGTTTATGTGACCATCACTTATTTGCACTGTAGTTTCCAGGAAGTGGATCTCTTGTGTGAACTGGTCCAGGCTGAGGTTGATGGTGGGGTGGAAATTGTTGAAGTCCAGGTGGAATTCTTCAAGGGCCTCCTTTCCGTGGGTCCATATGATGAAGATGTCATCAATGTAGCGCAAGTAGAGGAGGGGAATTAGGGGACGAGAGCTGAGGAAGCGTTGTTCTAAGTCAGCCATAAAAATGTTGGCATACTGTGGGGCCATGCGGCTACCCATAGCAGTGCCACTGACTTGAAGGTATAAGTTGTCCCCAAATCTGAAGTGGTTGTGGGTGAGGACAAAGTTGCAAAGCTCAGCCACCAGGCGTGCTGTGGCCTCATCAGGGATAATGCTCCTGAGAGCTTGTAGTCCATCCTCATGTGGAATATTGGTGTAAAGTGCTTCTACATCCATGGTGGCCAGGATGGTGTTTTCAGGAAGAACATCAATGCATTGTAGTTTCCTCAGGAAGTCGGTGGTGTCTCGAAGTTAGCTGGGAGTGCTGGTAGCGTAGGGTCTGAGGAGAGAGTCCAAATAGCCAGACAATCCTGCTGTAAGAGTGCCAATGCCTGAGATGAGGGGGCGTCCAGGGTTTCCGGGTTTATGGATCTTGGGTAGCAGTTAGAATACCCCTGGTCAGGGTTCTGGGGGTGTGTCCATGTAGATTTGTTCCCGTACTGTAGCTGGAATTTCTTGAGCAGATGGTGTAGTTTCTTTTGGTATTCCTCAGTGAGATCAGAGGATAGTGGCCTGTAGAATGTGGTCTTGGAGACTTGCCTGGCAGCTTCCTGTTCATAATCCGACCTGTTCATTATGACTACAGCACCTCCTTTGTCAGCCCCTTTGATGATAATGTCAGAGTTGTTTCTGAGGCTGTGGATGGCATTGCGTTCTGTACGGCTGAGATTATGGGACAAGTGATGTTGTTTGTCCACAATTTCAGCCTGTGCACGTCTGCGGAAGCACTCTATGTAGAGGTCCAGTCTGTCATTTCGACCGTCAGGAGGAGTCCACACAGAGTTCTTCTTCTTGTAGTGTTGGTAGGAGGCTTCCAGTGGGTCAGTGCACTGTTCAGTGGTGTGTTGAAAATATTCCTTGAGTCGGAGACAACGAAAGTAGGCTTCCAGATCACCGCAGAACTGTATCATGTTCGTGGGGATAGTGGGACAGAAAGAGAGTCCCCGAGATAGGACAAACTCTTCTGCTGGGCTAAGTGTGTGGTTGTAAAGATTGACAATATTGTTAGATGAATTGAGGGTACCACTGTTGTAGCCCCCTGTGGCAGGTAGGAGTTTAGATAGCTTACTGTCCTTTTTCCTCTGTAGAGAAGTGAAGTGTGCATTGTAAATGGCTTGTCTCATTTTTGTAAAGTCCAGCCATGTGGAAGTTCGTGTGGAAGGTTGGTATTGTATGAGAGTCTCCAGTTCTGAGAGCTCATTCTTGATCTTCTCCTGTCTGCTGTACAGGATGCTGATCAGGTGGTTCCTCAGTTTCTTTGAGAGTGTGTGGCACAGTCTCTCACCATAGTCAGTGTAGTATGTTGATTGCAATGGATTTTTTACCTTTAGTCCATTTGGTATGATGTCCATCTGTTTGCATTTGGAGAGGAAGATGATGTCTGTCTGTATCTGTGCAAGTTATTCTCAAGAATCTCTGGTTGCACTTAATATAACTGTTTTCCAAGTGCTTAGTGTTTTATGCTGGCTTAAAGCTAACATGTATCCAAAACACACTGGTAAAAAGCCCAACATCAATCACATTCACAAATATCTTAGCTTAGACACAAAGGGTGACATCTTGCCCCCCTTGAGTTCAATAGGAATTTTGCCATTGACTTCATTGGGGACCAGGATTTCACCCAAAGAGTAGAATAATAATAAAAAATAGCTGACTTGTGACTGCCTCCTTTCCTTACTCTGGAGTTCATGCATTCTTTCGTGATACCTGTTTTTGACTAAAACATTCTCGGACTCCCCACAGATAAGCTCCTCCTCTCTTGTCCTTCAAAAAAAAACCCAGAAAAAGACATAACATACCCACCACATTCTCTATTTGTTAAAATTGTACCTATTTTGCTGAATTCTATAGCTCTGCTATGTTTGGCTCAAGAACTATAAAGACTTTAGTGGCTGGAGGTTTATGAGGGGCATGAAGAGTCACACAGTGTACGTGTGGATTACACCAAGATCAACGCCAGGGCAGCTCAGTGAAAAATCTCCAGTTTCCTGGTGCTCTATCAATTCATATTTTAATGGATTATTACAAATTGTGCATTTTCACCTGTTTGAATGGGGCTGGAATTTTATGTATCTTTCCCTGCAAGTATTTGTGCATAAGGAAGGAATGTAATTAGTGATCCTTGAATCAATGTCTGAAGAGTAATTCAGCACAAGTTTATAGATTTGTATGACCAGACTGATTTAAAGGAGCCACAGACAGAGCTCCAAAGATTTACTCCTATTTACACCAGAGCAGAATCATTCCTAAAGGGTTGCAGGATTAAACAATGAATATAAATATGTGAAATAAAACTGACAAGGGCACCAGAGGTTATACACCTAAGTGCTTAATTTTATGTGCCATGTGTTTTCTGACCTACTGATCAGTACTATATAACTTGTAATGGGTATGTAAATTCTCAGCCCTATTAAACTACTATTGTTTCAGTTAAGGTTTGGGACCACATTTCTGTCATTGTGAAGATGTACAAGTATTGTGTTAGGCACTGGATAAACAAAAAACAGCCTAGGGGTGCACAAGTTAATATTTAGTGAATTACCTGTGGGTTACCAAAATGCCTTTGATTCAATCCTGATTTAAATCTGGAGTGGTATTCTCTTTTCTGTGATCCTGAATACTGCCAAAGAAGAAAGCATCACTGGAGGACGACACTGCAGCCAACGGAGATTAATTTGGGTCCAGGACAACAGACCTGGTCACACTGTAAAGTGGTGATCTCCCATACAAGTAAATGTGCTCGAGATAGATTTGCTCCTGAAAATGGGTGCATTCAGCCTGGCATGGTCATAGCCCCCAAACAATGTCTGCTGGAAAGGAGTTCAGGGCAAATCAGAGCTCAGTGTCAATCCTACTCTGGAGACTGTTCTCCAGCCCAAATGGGTTACCTCCTAGGAGACAGACAGCTGGAATTTTTAACAGTTTATCTCATAGGCCATGAGCATCTATTACTAAAAGATACTATCCCAGGACTGGACAAGAGCACAGGCATGGGGACCAGGGTCAAGAGATTATCCAAGTGTTCTGGTGCCAGTGGCCTATGAGAACAATTAGTGTCCTAGCAAAGACACAAATACACAGAGGGGAAGAACCCAAAGATAATGGTGAAGATTTGGCAATGAAGATTACCCAGAGTGAAATGCAGGTAATAGAGACAAGATAAGTGAATGTGGTATGAAGGGAGGAATTCAGGCCTACCAGCAGATGGCTTGCAGGGTGGACCTGGGAGTTTCCATAGTTGTTAATATCAGGAACAGAATCCCCATTCTTTCTGGTTGGGGAAGAGGAAGAAATGGATGCAAATAACTGGCTTGTGAAGGTCTTCCATTTCCTATCGCAGGCAGCAAGATCCTGAAGGGATCAATGGGCATAATCAGCATATGCTATCACCAATCCCCCAAAGAATCTGAAGAAGTGGTTCCTGAGCCATCTCAAAGAACCAAAGGTGGACCCAACTGGAACCTGACAGAGGGGCCCTGGACCAGTCACCCTATATCGGGGAACAAATCCTCCCAACTTGGGATTTAATCTGGCAAGAGCTGCTCTCACAACACAAGGACAAGGAGGATGAGGATGCAGAATACTAGTGAAACCCCTCCTGTGAGATCTGCAGAAAGACAAGCAGAAAGAACCCATGGAAGATGGCAAGACCTGTCAGGACACCTAAAGTGGTCTAAATCCTCCCCAAAGAGTTTCAGTCTTTTGAAGGGAAGGATGGAAAATTTAGCCTTAACTCCAACTTTAGCATTCCTGTACATGCTGGGAGCCCACCACAGAGAGACCAAGGGGTCTTACAGCTATTCTGGCAGGGGGAAGTCTCTCTTCAAAACCTTCTGAATAGGCTTCAACCTTGCGGTAGCCAGGGCTGTGCAGATGAGGCTTTAGTTCTGCAGAGGCACAGGGCAAACCTTCCTTCGTAGAGAACCTAGTCAGTGCCCATGTGAACTCCATCAAGTTGGAGAGGATCTAATTTGCTCTCCCAGGTGCAAATCATAAATTACTTCCTACTCCTCTAAGGTGGAGGAAGTTGTGGCTGGGAGTAAAAGGAGCTCTCCATTTCTGTTAGGAGAAGGAAGAGCTGGAAATCAGAATGAAAGCAGAGACTACAAAGACTACTCCAATTGGGCCTGGGAACCATAAAGATATATGAGGAGAAGAATAAACCTATGCCTGATGTAGAACAGGGACTTGAACTTGGGTCTCCTAACTCCAATGTGAGTGCCCTGACTGCCAGGCTATTGGCTATTCTGAGCTAGGCTTTTTTTCACTCTCTTTGATGGAGCTTTTCCACTTTCTATAAATAAGTATTCATTGGTCCAGAGAGATTTCATAGCGCAGTCTTGAGGCCACTCATCTTCAATGGGGAGACTTAGGTTGAAGACACTACTCCAAATCTTGATCCTGGGTCTCCAGCCTCTCAGTGAGTGTCCTAACCTCTGGACTATTGGCTATTCTGGGGGCCGTCTGTGTTTGTTTTCCCATGCAAAATTTCAAAAGGCCCCAGTTTCAACCAGATGTAGAGCATGAAAAGTTTTTGAAATCTCAAAAACCCATATGCAAATTACTGTAAAGTCAATGGGATCATGTTCAAAGCTGATATCACTAGGTGCCACTCCAAGAACTCTGGGTCATACAATTCCAAGGCATTATATATTGTAACAGATTTGTGACTCTTTCAATGTCTCTATCACTTGAAGCTTGTTAAGTATGCAGCAGAATGTTTATTCATTGGTTTGAGCAATCGGGATAGTATTCAGGCTGTAACACTCTTTTTTCCAATTCCAATGCTGGAAATGTTTAATGGAATAAATTAAATCTTAGGGTCAGGACATTGTAAGGTTTTATCAGAAAGGTTAAAGATTCCGTATTCTGAATCTTTATTAAATCTTTTATGTTAAATCATCTAAATACTACAACAGTACAAAATTTCGACCATTCCGAATCAGTAGCATTTTATACCCATTTTGCACAGATGCAAATGACTAGACAAGTTGAAGCTATGAAGAATCAGGCCCATTAACTGCAGTAGAGTTGCTCTAGACATGAGATGGGCAACTGGTGGTCTGGAGGCCATATCCATAATTTTTGTTTGGCCTGCCACAGTCCAGTCTGAAGCAGGTAGTCTGGTGGGGCCAGGGTCAGGAGGGGGGCAGAAGAGACATCTTAGGGGATGTGTATGTGCGCATGTGACAAGATGCTGTGCTGAGAGCCAATGGGCCAGACTGGGAAGTCAGGTCCAGCCCTGCAGGCTAGGAACTGCCACTGTGATGTGAGTGAGGGCAGGATCACTCCCCAAACTACAACTGCCCCCTCTGCCCGCCCCCATCTCATACCCCAAGGCCCACCAAAGGCTTTCAGTGGATTGTGTGGCCCTCCAGGACCTAAAGTTGCCCATCGCTGCTCCAGATTTATATTCTGACTTAGTAAACCTGTACAGATTGTTGTTAGTTAGGCATATTCATTCCACAAGTGGAGGGGAAAAATCTAAAATTCCTTTAAACAAAAGGATGAGAGTGTTGAAAGTGTTACAGCAAATTTGTTTTTTGCTTCATTAACTCTAGTAATAAGCAAGAAAATAAATGAAAGTGCATGCTTCACAACCTGAAGAGAGCTATAGGTTCAAATTGATATAGTAATCACAAATCAAACATTATATCTTTAGCAAAGCACATTGTGTGGTGATTAAAGGAGCCATTCATGGGAGATATCCCCCTGAAGCATTAAAAATGAGTTGGTCAAGGAAAATTAAACAATTCAGCTTAGCTTAAAAAGCATATTTGCTTACCAATGTTTAGACAAATGGATAGTACAGTGAAGCGGACTGTTTACACAGAGAGGTATATGGTGTCTGTCTCATTTTTCAGAATTCTGAAGCTAAGCCACTAGAGCAGGGGTGGGCAAACTTTTTGGCCTGAGGGCGACATCTGGGTATGGAAATTGTATGGCGGGCCATGAATGCTCACAAAATTGGGGATTGGGGTGCGGGAGGGGGTGAGGGCTCCGGCTGCGGCTGGGACCGAGAGGTTGGAGGGCAGGAGGGGGATCAGGGCTGGGGCAGGGGGTTGGGGCATAGGGGGAGTCAGGGATGCAGGCTCCGGGTGGCGCTTACCTCAAGCAGCTCCTGGAAGCAGCAGCATGTCCCCCCTCTGGCTCCTCCATGGAGGCGCGGCCAGGCAGCTCTGCGAGCTGCCCCATCCGCAGGTGCCACCCCTGCAGCTCCCATTGGCTGTGGTTCCTGGCCAATGGGAGCTGTGGGGGCAGTGCTCGGGGCAGGGGCAACATGTAGAGCCCCCTGGCTGCCCCTACACATAGGGGCTGGAGGGGAGACATGCTGCTGCTTGCAGGGGCCGCGCGGAGCGGGGCAAGCCCTCAACACTGCTCCCCAGCTGGAGCGCCGGAGTAGGGCAAGCCCCGGACCCTCCTCCCCAGTGGGAGCTCGAGGGCCGGATTAAAACGTCTGAAAGGTCAGATGCGGCCCCCAAGCCATAGTTTGCCCACCCCTGCACTAGAGCATTTTTCTTAATAATTCATATATAAATAACAAAACAAAAGTTCACTCTTGGCATGGTAATGTCATTGTTTCTTTACAAGAAGCAAAACCAATAACGTGTTGTTTTTGAAGACCACTATATTATGTTACACGTTGGATAATAATTTACATCTTTGAAAAGTGAAAGTAAAAATCTGCCAAATCAGAATGATAGTGTTTTACATCACACTGTATAGATGTATGTGACTGCACAAGGTGCAGAATCAGGGCCCTTATGTATAGCTCGAAAATGTTCCATTTTTAAATAATGTTGAAGTCAAGAATTTTGCCACTGACTTTGCTGAGTAAGATTAAGCTATTTAATTCATTATTCACTAAAGTAACCTTTATATTTTCAAGGTGTTGCAAGAGATTTAACTGTCCAGTTTCAGTTAGACGATACAACTCTTGCAAAAGTATCAGAGGGGTAGCCATGTTAGTTTGGATCTGTAAAAAGCGACAAAGAGTCCTGTTGCACCTTATAGACTAATAGACGTATTGGAGCATAAGTTTTTGTGGGTGAATACCCACTTTGTCAAACTCTTGCAAAAGTTTGACGTTAATTACAGTACAAAGTACCACTTTGCTGTATAAAGCAACATTTACAATGGTGCCTTTTTTTCAATTTCTACCAAAAGGGCCTGATCCTCTAATTACTGAGGCAAAATATCATTGTGGTCAGTGGCAATTTTGCCTCAGGATGGGTTGCAGGATCAAGGCCCAAGGTCTTGAAATAATGATGCTCACTTTGTGCAGTTATTTTGTAACATGAGAGCAAAATAGTACTGTTTTATAGTCATTTAGCACAAAAGGTACTAGGCAGTGGCAAATCAGGCCCTGTAAACATAAGCTGATGGGTGCTAAAAAGTATTCCACTATCTCAAAAACTATACTTTTCAGGATGAACCACAGCTTCTTCTACATTAAGAATTTCAGTAGGAAATGTATCTTTAGATCTTGAGTTGTCCAGGTAATAATTTGCTTTGTCAAGCAGCAGTTTCTAAGCAGTTTCTTAAAGTTATCAATTTTTTGTGATATTGTTGCAAATCTGCCATCCTCTTGCAATTTCTCTTCTTGGGAGTTATTTCCATCCTGAGCAACAACTTAACCTTTAGGATAGGTTTCAATTTTACTGAAACATATACACGTAACCAGAATTGTTCAGGATTTTTAGGTAAGCTTTAAGGTCTCACTAACCATCAGGCTCACCTGACATAACCTTTCATATTAAATACATTAAATGGAATTATTTTATTCACACCCTTTTAATTGGAGTTATTACCTGGTATATTAATAAAACTATTATTTGTAAGACACATAGAAATCAATACATACTGAATAACTCCCCAGGTTTTAACTTATTTTCATCAGCTTTATCTATTTTGCTTTTGACTATAAATAAAATCATTACCTCTTACCTTGATTTGTTGTTTAGGTAAAAAATGTTGTTTCGTCCTCTATGGATGTACTTATTATTCTTCCTGTCTTAGCTGTTCTTTAGATTAGTGTCATAAAGGAGAGTTACCCCCTTCTAGCTCTTTCTGAAGGACAGCTGCTCTATCCAGAAAAAATGAATAGCTGGGCCTGTGTGCTTCCGTAATACTACTGTCACTCAATGCTGAAAAGCAGCTGAAGCCACTTAAAGCCAGCTTTATGCTGCGGAATCATTCCTCCACACTGCCTTCTGGTTCACTTAGGCAGAACAATAAACTCCTGTATGATATCAATTCTCTTGACTGACTGCCACTTTGGAGGGACTGGCAACCCATTAGCAACAGTTAACTCCAACTAAGACCTAACTTCAGTGTTAAGAGCCTACACAACTAGGGGAAGGCTTCTGATCTCTGCATTAGCCCTTAGACATTGCTCCAGTGACATACAGGAGCCGTAAACAGTATGTCCTGTGCCAGCCCTTCATCAAGCCCCAGTGTAAAGGTTATGCCGAGGAAGGAGCCAGGACCATAATGCATGCGCCTACAGCCATTCTGGTTTATGCCACAAGCTATAAGCAGCACCAGGGGAGGCTACTGTAAATTAGAGCACCTTTGTGCCCTCCCTCTCCTCACACAGAATCTGACTCTAGGTGAATAATCACAAATGACTTTTCAAAAATATTGAGGATCAAAGGCATGAGAAGGCAAACTTTGGAATGTATGTTTTTTCATTGTGAATGCCTGTGATTTTGGGGAGGGGGAGGATGGTATTTTAAATGTAAGCTTAATTACCCTCCACAAAAAGAGAAGTAAAACAGAAGGCATAAAAGGAGTGCAAATTTTTCTTTTAGGGATGGTCAAAATCTGGGAATATTTTCACATCTTTCTACATAAAAAAATTGACCAATTTATTGTGCACAGTTTCTAAATACTTAATTTCATGTTTTGCAGGACCCAGAATTCCAGATATTTTAACAGATCAACTTGCAAAAATTATCTTATCTCAAAATTACATGATCTTGCAAAATGTTATGATTTGAAATTTCAGGCAAACCATGGCCACTACCTTGCAACTCTGGCTTGTGGAGAAAATTCATACATACATAGTCATGCACACATACCATATATAAATACATGTGGTTATACACACATGCAGCAGGTTAAGCTAAGGTGAAAGTTTCCACATTAAATCTGCAGAAATAGAACTGGATTTCACACCCACCAGCAAAGAGGTGTGTGAATTGAAACCAGAATTTTGTGTAGTCAGAGTAAAGGAAGCACTCACATTCAAGTTCACATCTGGGGTTGTATTTCAGGCGCTCTTCTATTTAAAGCTGACTAAAACTTGAACATAATGTATTTCAACAGCACTTGATGACAGTGATTGTCAAATGGGCTAAATTTTAAACTGATGACTCTTAGAGCTTCCACAGTTTTAACATATCCACTGCAGAACATTTCTCCAGCTTAAGAAAATTATGACATTGTTTTCATGCAACACCAATATCTTTTAAATGAATAGTTCAAAGCACCATTAAATTTTAACTTGCAATTTCTGTACTAAGGAATTTTATAAAGACATTTCTCACTGTAGGTTTCAAGCCCTTGCTGAAGTGACTAATTCTAATATTCTCTTTACGTGAAATGAAATGGAAGTTACAGGTTGCAAGAAGATGACATATGATAATTAGATCCTGTGTGGACACAACAGCTAATTTTTTAAAGTACACACCTTGGCTATTTCTATATTTTTTTAGAATTAAAATAAAATTGGTACACTCTAGAACTAACTAACTAAGCCTTTCTAAATTTGAGATTTTTTATAGGACTTTATGTCTGCATGGGACACCCACAGACAGGTTACTGTGGGTCTTTGATGAAAGACCTGTACACAAGGGCCTGATGAAATGCATCCTAGAATACTCAAGGAGCTGACTGAGGAGATATCTGAGCCATTAGCAATTATCTTTGGAAAGTCATGGAAGACGGGAGACATTCCAGAAGACTGGAAAAAGGCAATTATAGTGCCCATCTATAAAAAGGAAAATAAGGACAACCTGGGGAATTACAGACCAGTCAGATTAACTTCTGTACCTGGAAAGATAATGGAGCAAATAATTAAGCAGTCAATTTTCAAACACCTAAAAGTGATAAATAACAGTTAGCATGGATTTGTCAAAAACAAATCATGTCAAATCAACCTGATAGCTTTCTTTAACAGGGTAATAAGCTTTTGGATAGGTGGGAAGTGGTAGATGTGGTATATCTTGACTTTAGTAAGGCTTTTGATACCGTCTCGCATGACCTCATAAACAAACTACGGAAATACAACCTAGATGGAGCTACTATAAGGTAGGTGCATAACTGGTTGGAAAATTGTTCCCAGAGAGCAGCTGTCAGTGGTTCACAGTCATGCTGGAAGGGCATAACGAGTGAGGTCCCATAGGGATTGGTTCTGGGTCCGGTTCTGTTCAATATCTTCATCAATGATTTAGATAATGGCATAGAGAGTACACTTATAAAGTTTGTGGACAATCCCAAGCTGGGAGGGGTTGCAAGTGCTTTGGAGAATAGGATTAAACTTCAAAATTATCTGGACAGACTGGAGAAATGTTCTGAAGTAAACAGGATGAAATTCAATAAGGACAAAGGCAAAGTACTCCACTTACGAAGGAACAATCAGTTGCACACGTAGAAAATGGGAAACGACTGCCTAGGAAGGAGTACTGCAAAAAGGGATCTGGGGGTCATAGTGGATCACAAGCTAAATATGAGTCAACAGTGTAACGCTGTTGCAAAAAAAGCAAACATCATTCTGGAATGTATTAACAGGAGTATTGTAAACAAGATACGAGAAGTAATTCTTCCGCTCTACTCCACGCTGATTAGGCCTCAACTGGAGTAGTGTGTCCAGTTCTGGGTGCCACATTTCAGGAAAGATGTGAACAAATTGGAGAGAGTCCAGAGAAGAGCAACAAAAATGATTAAAGGTCCAAAAAACATGACCTATAAGGGAAGATTGAAAAAAATTGGGTTTGTTTAGTCTGGAGAAGAGAAGACTGAGAGGAGACATGATAATAGTTTTCAAGTACATAAAAGGTTGTTACAAGGAGGGGGGGAGAAAAATTATTTTTCTTAACCTCTGAGGATAGGACAAGAAGCAATGGGCTTAACTTGCAGCAAGGGCAGTTTAGGTTGGACGTTAGGAAAAACTTCCTAACTGTCAGAGTGGTTAAGCACTGGAATAAATTGCCTAGGGAAGTTATGGAATCTCCATCATTGGGGATTTTTAAGAGCAGGTTGGACAAACACCTGTCAGGGATGGTCTAGATGATACTTAGTCCTGCCTTGAGTTTGGGGGACTGGACTAGATGACCTCGAGGTCCCTTCCAGTTTTATGATTCTATGATTGTGCTGGACACATAGGAAGAAAGACAAGATTCAAGGGATGTGAATTAATTCAGCCAGAATTGTATCAACTTAACTCATCACGGAGTTCATCACCCTCCCTGCATAAGGGTAAAGAGGCTGGTGAAAGATGGTTGTTTCCTTACTGTACCAAACATTAGGAGCCCCAACCCAGTTTCCCAGGGGGCCCTTCAAGGCATAGATCCCCCTACGTCCATTTCCAGCTGTAGTTTATCAGGGAACAATTACCTGCACTGGACACATGCCATCTCTGATGTTGTAACAGCTTGAATTTTACCTTCTAACCTTCGCAATGAGTCCCTGTGCTGCCATGGGAAAGTCCTTGTTGAACCTCATCAGATTTCTTTTGGCCCAATCCTCCAATTTGTATAGGTCACTCTGGACCCTATCCCTACTCTCCAGCGTAGCTACCTCTTTCCCCAGCTTAGTGTCATCTGCAAACTTGCTGAGGGTGCAATTCATCCCATCATCCAGATCATGAATAAAGATGTTGAGCAAAACCAGACCCAGGACTGACTGCTGGGGCACTCCACTTGATACTGGCTGCCAACTAGGCATTGAGCCATTGATCACTACCAATTGATCCCAACAATCTAGCCAGCTCTCTATCCACCTTATAGTCCATTCATCCAATCCATACTTCTTTAACTTACTGGCAAGAATACTGTGGGAGACCATATCAAAAGCTTTGCTAAAGTCAAGATAGATCACATCCATCCAGGGCTGCCCAGAGGATTCAGGGGGCCTGGGGCAAAGCAATTTTGGGGGGGCCCTTCCATAAAAAAGTTGCAATACTATAGAATACTATATTCTCGTGGGGGCCCCTGTGGGGCCTGGGCAAATTGCCCCACTTGCCTCCCCCCCCCCCGCCTCTGGGCGGCCCTGCATCCGTCACTTTCCCCATATCCACAGAGTCAGTTATCTCATCAAAGAAGGCAATCAGGTTTGTCAGGCATGACTTGCCCTTGGTGAATCCATGTTGACTGTTCCTGATCACCTTCCTCTCCTCCAACTGCTTCAAAATGGATTCCTTGAGGACCTGCTCCATGATTTTGCTGGGGACTGAAGTGAGGCTGACCGGTCTGTAGTTCCCTGGACTCTTTCTTCCCTTTTCAAAATATGGGCACTGTATTTGTCTTTTTCCAGTCGTCTGGGACCTCCCCCGATCACCACAATTTTTCAAAGATAATGGCTAATGGCTCTGCAATCACATCAGCCAACTCCCTCAGCACCCTTGGATGCATTAGATCTGAACCCAAGGACTTGTACATGTCCAGCTTTTGTAAATAGTCCTTAACCTGTTCTTTCACCACTAAGGGCTGCTCACCTCCTCCCCATACTGTGTTGCCCAGTGCAGCAGTCTGGGAGCTGACCTTGTCTGTGAAGACTGAGGCAAAAAAAGCATTGAGTACTTCAGCTTTTTCCACATCATGTTTCACTAGATTGCCTCCCTCATTCAGTAAGGGTCCCACACTTCCCCTGACTTTCTTCTTGTTGCTAACATACCTATAGAAACCCTTCTTGTTACCCTTCACATCCCTTTTTAGCTGCAATTCCAATTGTGCCTTGGCCTTCCTGATTATACCCCTGCATGCTTGAGCAATATTTTTATACTCCTCCCTAGTCATCTGTCCAAATTTCCACTTCTTGTAAGCTTCCTTTTTGAGTTTAAGCTCACCAAATATTTCACTGTTAAGCCAAGCTGGTCGCCTGCCATATTTTCTATTCTTTCTGGACATCAGGATGGTTTGTTCCTGTGCCCTCAATAAGGCTTCTTTAAAATACAGCTAGCTCTCCTGGAATCCTTTCCCCCTCATATTAGCCTCCCAGGGGATCCTGCCCATCAGTTCCCTAAGGGAGTCAAAGTTTGCTTTTCTTCCTTTTGTGAGGATCCTGAACTCAACCATCTCATGGTCACTGCTGCCTAGGTTGCCACCCTCTTCTACTTCCCCTAACAATTCTTCCCTGTTTGTAAGCAGCAGGTCAAGAGGAGCACAGCCTGTAGTTGGTTCCTCCAGCACTTGTACCAGGAAGTTGTCCCCAACACTCTCCAAAAACTTCCTGGATTGTTTGTGCATTGCTGTATTGCTCTCCCAGCAGATGTCAGGGTGATTGAAGTCCCCCATTAGAACCAGGGCCTGTGATCAGGTCAGATGAATGTGAAGTTCTTAGGACAGTAACTAGTGAGACCACATGGATTTGCATACTGTATTGTTACTGAGTAATAGTGGTGCAGTCATTAAACTAAACAGCCCCTCAGGCATTTAGAATTAAAGGATATATTTATTGACCCATCTACTTTTGGGTTGGTCATTTGCTCTCAGAATAACCAAGACAAGCCCATTTCAGTATAAATATTGTAAATGTCACATCAATTCCAGATGCAGAGGTTATACTATGTTCTGTTCCTCCTACCTGTGCACATGCCATTTTTAAGTATGTGCTAACTACATCATCTAAAGCTGCCCTTTAAGTTTTCCTATCATATATATACAGAAGTAACTAGTGGTCACCATTAAAAACTTGAGATTTGTTTCCATTCCTGGACAGTTCCACAGGCTGGAGTGGAAGGTAGCCAGGATCATAGCTTGGTCTCTTTCCAAGCCCACTTGAGGTGTTACACACTGGAGACACTGATGCAGGACCGGTGCAAGGATATTTTGCGCCCTAGGCGAAACTTCCACCTTGCACCCCCCCCCCCAAATAAATCACTTGCATTATACACAAGACACGGTCACAAAGTTACATGTTATAATTTAGAATTTATGTTTCCGCGCTTTAAGTTTAGCAAATTTAGAAACAAGTTCCTCCAAGTCAATGATCTGAGCAATGTCATGTTCCAGGGCCGCCCAGAGAATTCAGGGCACCTGGGGCAAAGCAATTTTGGGGGCCCCTTCCATAAAAAAAAGTTGCAATACTATAGTAACATGTATTTGGAAATGTAAAAAATAACTAGTGAAATTACATAATGGGCTGTTGCTGGGTGATGGTGATGGTTGGTACCAATGGGCTGTCGCTGCCTGGGGATGGTGTTGCTGTTGCCCAGGGCTGGGTGGGGAGCTGGGCTCTGGGTTCGGGGGTGCCCGGCTCACAGGGGCTGGGCTCAGGGATGTGGGGAGATGGGGTCAGGGAGTTTCTGGCTCAGAGGGGCTGGGCTCGGAGCTGGGGGTCAGGGCTTGGGGGGAGGGAGTCAGGGGGGTGCCCAGCCCCGGCCCCTTACCATGCTGCTTACCCCCTCTCCCAGGAGCCTCCGACCCCCGTGGGGGAGGGGGAGCCGCCGACATACTCGTGGGGGCCTGGGGAAAATTGCCCTACTTGCCCCCCCTGGGCAGCCCTGAACTCAGATACCGGGCATGACAGAGGCTGGAACAGGGAGAGGGGGGCACCGGGGCAGCTCATCTCTGCAGGCTGCCATTCTCTCCAGCCGCCCACACACAAGGGGAGCAGGAGCAGGGACCAGCCAAGGAGCAAGGGGGCAGGAGCACAGGCGCCTGAGGCCGAGCTGTGGGGAGGCGCTTACCTTGCCCAAGGCACGGGCGTCGGGGTCTTCTTTCTTCCTCCGTTCTACCAGACCGCCACCCGAGGCTCTTTTCTTCTCCATGCCCCCGCTGGGGCTGATCATGGAGGCTGAGCCAGGAGGCAGCCGCCCCTTTCCTCCAGAAGCCCTGCTGTTGCGCCCGTCGCCGGGCTCATGCCACATGCGCTAAGCAGAGCTGCGGAGCTCTGCCCAGCCGCCAGCACCCCCTCCGGCAATGAGAAGAATCGCATGGGATGGAGCATGGGATGGGACCGATTTTTGGCGCCCCCAAATCTTGGCGCCCTAGGCAACTGCTGAGTTGGCCTAAATGGTAGCACCGGCCCTGCACTGATGGGGAACAATATCTGTGCTGCAGGGAGGGCAAAAACTGAAATTGTGCCTGGCTGGTACACAGGGAATAAAAAACAGGGGTGGTTCTTGCACCTTCTCCATCATCTGAAAAGCGCTGTCTGGCCCTTAGCTTTTATAATGAAAAATTAGAGTTGAAAGTCCCCAGTGGGCCATAAAAGGCACCTGGGCTCTGGCAGGAATGTGAGGGGTAGCGTAAAGCTTTCTCACTCTGACCCATCAGTAGGCAAGAGTCTAGTTTGCAGGCAGTTACTTATCTAATGTAAGAGGCTGAACTGGGACCCATAAACCAGGCTCACAATTCAGTGAGTTCATGGAGAGAGAAAAAAACAGGTTGTTTCTCGGGTGCTTAAGGGCAGGAATCATGCTTTTAAGTTTTCTACTTCTAGCCAGACAGGCAATATTGGTGCACTGAGGGGACAGATAGGTTGGAGCAGGGGAGGGAGAGGCAGAGGAAGGGTTATATGCTTTGGATACCTTTCTAACTGGAGCAGTGTAACAGGGTTGGGACTCACCACCTGGTGCCGCCTACTGGTTGTCTCTGGGAATTAGCTCTGTCCAGTGGAGCACCCGTCCGTCGTTGCGCCCTCAGTAACAGGGTAGTGTGGCCCAACGGCCAGAGTCCATATACCTCCCCTCAGTAGCAGGGTAGTGTGGTCCAACGGCCAGAGTCCATATACCTCCCCTCAGTAGCAGGGTAGTGTGGCCCCAGGGCTGGCTCCAGCATTTCTGCCGCCCCAAGCAAATTGCGATCGGCGGCGGCAATTGGAAAAAAAAAAAAAAGCCGCGATCGGCAGCGGCAGTTCAGCGGCAGGTCCTTCGCTCCTAGAGAGAGTGAGGGACCTGCCACCCCCAAATTGCCGCAGGTGCCGCCCCCTCCCTTGGCCCCCCCAAGCACCTGCTTGTTAAGCTGGTGCCTGGAGCCAGCCCTGTATGGCCCAACGGCCAGAGTCCGTATACCTTCCCTCAATAGCAAGATAGTGTAGGGGGCGTAGGGGGACCCGGGCCCTCCCTCTCCACCGGGTCCCGACCCACAGCTCTCCTAATGGTGGGGTTCCCCTTGCCATTGGCTCGGCGGGGATCCGGCCGCAGTACGCCGATCGTCAGTGTTGCTCTAACGCGGCTGGTCCCTAAAGTTCCCCTGGGTCACTTCCTACCCTCCATGTCGTGGTCTCCTCCGGAGACATGGGTTCCGGTCCGTTCCCCTCTGGCAGGTCCTCCGTCTGGGATGCAGGCTGCGGGCCGGCTAGGCTGGCTCCTGGAGCCTGGAGCGTGGGCTGTCCCTCCTCAGGAGCTGGCGGCGTGCATCCTTCTCCTCCGGTGGTCAGCCCCAACTGAGCAGCTTTGCAGGCTTTTATACCTAGCCTCCAGTTGGAGCATGCCCGGCGGGGCTTCCTCTGCCAGGAAGGAAGGGTTAACCCCTGCTGCGCCAGTGCGGGACCGGTCTGCCCCGTCACAAGCAGTTAAAAAAGATCTTCTCACTCATTAAACTTAATTGTTGATTTCAATGGAGTTCAATGCAGTCACCTACTCTGGGGATAGGTTTGACTCAATGGGAATACACTTTTTAATTTTTCTTTGCTAAGGAGGTTCCAGCTGTGAACTGAGGCACAGTTGTGATGAAGTGGTCCATTCTAGCCAATCAGAACATGGATTTGGACAAGCCATACTGTAAGATTATCTTTACTTAATTATTTTCTTCAGTGAAGTGAAATTGAAGTTAGATTGTAATAATATAGGCTAGGAAATGAGAAAGCAGACGCAAGTAATATGTAGTTTTTATGTCCTTGTGATGGATGTGGCAGAGCCCCCAGACTACCATTATACAGCATGAAGGATAAATAAAGTTCAGATTTGCAAGGTGGGTAGGGAACAATTAGGACATTTGGCATCGGAGGTTGTTTGGGAGGCAGTTCTGAATTGTATGTTCTATCTGACCTCTGGGTACTTATGGCCCCCATCACTGTAGTATCAGATCATTTAAGATAAGCACATTAACTAGATATTTTTGCTAGCATCATAATCTAAAATGTCAATGTAGACAACTAATTCTGTGTTCATTGATATGATTCAGAGTTAACATTACATATAGATGAGTAGCACAGATCACACCTTACAGAGAAACAGTTGTCAGCTGTTTGCAGTCTACATTGTTTCTCTCCATTTGTGTTTTCAGTGTTATGTTCACAACCCTTAAGACTAGAAACAATTTTTAAAAGTGAATTCTGGAGCACAATTCTGCAGGATAAGCTGGTGTGGATTCCACAGCAAATTCCAGAATACATGAGGTTCTAACTATATTGGCAGTATAACACTTTTCAATTTTTAAGAACTATTCTAGAGAAGTTCATTTTCAGATCTCAGTTACTTGTTTGCATTTCTACAATGTTCTTCAGCAAATGATATGGAGTCAAGATTCACACCATATTTTAATCTGATCAAAAGATCATCATCCATCACTGTATTAAATGCTCAGTATGATTTAAATGCCTGAATAATTGAAGTGATTCTTAATGGAATAATCAATGACAGAAGTGTTCTGTTAGCATATGCCTATTTTTCATGGCTTTAGGCAATATCTGAGTTTAAATTAACAAACTGTCTCATATATCAGATGGTATTCAAGCAACCGCAGTTTAGATCTTAAAGCTAGTGGTTAGGAAAGTAATCATAAACACTACAAATAATGAGTTTTTGGACCTTCTAGTGTCATGCAGATTGATGAGTGGCTGACACAGGCAGAGTTTGCTGCTAAACTTATAAAGCAGTCAGTTTTGTCATCATCTAACTCTTGTAATTAGGTATGG
Organism: Chrysemys picta bellii; assembly: GCF_011386835.1. Classification (NCBI taxonomy): domain Eukaryota; kingdom Metazoa; phylum Chordata; order Testudines; family Emydidae; genus Chrysemys; species Chrysemys picta. The sequence goes on along the minus strand of NC_088795.1, from coordinate 110,097,741 downwards.
GGAGTATAAAGGAGATTGAAGAAGAAGAGTGAAGCCAGGCAAAATAAAGTAAAACATTTTGATATTCCTTTTCAGAAATAAATATTTTTCTCCAGTTCTTGCAAAACTGCAATGATTGTGATTTCTCTGTTCAATGTTTTATATTAAATAGTACATAATGCACACTGAAAAATATCAGCATGTGTTGCAAAATAGCTGCATTTTCACGAATATTATTCTCTAATGTGCTTGGTGTCCTCCTATATGGAGCAGAGTTCTGGAAAAATAAGTCCAACCAATGCAAATCGAACAGCTTTCAGTGCAAGTGTCTGCATAGACTAGTCAAAGTAAAATAGACTGCTAGAATAAGTAATGAAGAGGGTCTAGACTGGGCACAACTACCTGCAACAATACAAGGAGCATGGAAGAAGAAACAGACATATTTGGGATATGTTTTAAGAGTGCCTTTTAGGCTACCTAAACAAGCATTTATTTGGTGACACTAGGGCAAGAGCCGGAGAGGCTGATGTAGAGGCACACTCCATAGCACAATAGTTGCTGAAGCAGCATTACTACATTGGAATATAAAAAACTAGGAACAAGAGCCCAGGATAAGGATGATTGGCACTGGTTTGCTGTATGTGCTTGATGGTGCAAGGAAGAAGGATGATAATGATTCTCTAATATACAGCATTTTAGATTTAAGACAAAATCCAAGTATAAAATATTCATTCATACCATTTGCTTGGCATTCTCTCAGGCTTTGCTCATGAGAAATATTTTCTCTCTTTCTGTCTGAAGTAAGCATAGTTCCTAATTCTCCGCAGCTGAAGATAGAATGTCCAAATCCACTGATTGAAAGACAAATGCTCTCTCCCTGTGGTTACCTTCTGGTACAGAACATATGTTCTATGAAGTAATGTGGTCATGAATCCCAATTGTTCCTTTTGTAATAATACGCAGCACAATCAACAATAGATTTCAATGTGCTTTACAAAGGTGAGTAAATAATATTAATCCCTTTTAAAAGATGAGGAAATGGAGATATAAAGTTAAGTGACTTGCCTGAAGTCACACGCTATGTCAATGGCAGACTTGGAAAAAGAAATAAGGTCTCCTGACCCTCAGTCCAGTGATCATTTGACTACACTCCATCCTCATACATAGGCACCTGTGCAAGACTGTGTGTGGTGAGATTATATATCCCAAAGATTTAGTTCATTCCTGTCAAGAGACATTCATACCTTAACTACAGTACATGGATAACCAGTAATTAATTTCTTGCATGTGACATGGATATAGAAGGATATCATAAGAAATCCACTCTGTGGATGTAGGCAGGTATGCCATATCCCTATTTCTCCCTGCTACTGGCTGAAAAAAGTAGGGAGAAATATTGAGGAAGAATAAAGAAAATTGATACCATCCCTTTCCCTCTCCAATCTAAGCAAATTGGTGGGTCCCACCAAAAGTCTGAAACTAACATCTTCTCACAATTCTTCGACATAATATATTGATAGATTCATAGATTTTAAGGCCAGAAGAGACCACTGTGATCATCTAGTCTGACCTCCTGCTTAATAGACCATTGGACTACACTGAATTAATTCCTGGCTCAAGTCCAATAACTGTGGTTAGATTGCAGCATCTCTCTTTGAAAAACATCCACTCTTGATTTTAAAAGACCCCTTAATGGAGAATCCACCACAACCCTTGTTAAGATACTCCAATAATTAATTACCCTCGTTGCTAAAAATGTGCACCTTATTCCTATTCTGAATTTATTTAGTTTAAACTTCCAGACACTGGATCTTGTTATACCTTTGTCTGATGGACTGATTCAAATTCCTGTTCCCCATGAAGTATTTACAGATTATGATCAAGTCACCCCTTAACATTCTCTTTAATAAGATAAATAGATTGACCACCTTGAACCTTTCAGCATAAGACAGGTTTTCTAATCTTTTAACCACTGTGGTTCTTCTCTGATCCCTCTTCAAGTTCTGACATCTGGCAGATTTCTTTATTTTCCAACTGTCATAACTCTCAGATTTAGGCTCTGTAAATTTGAACTTCAGCTGAGATACCAGTTGAGGATAACTGGAAATATAGTCACTGTTAAAGATCTTTACTGTTATTAAAATGTTTTTATTGTATGAAAGGACTATGGAGATTCCTGCTAAAATGGTCCAGTTGTTTGTTTCTGAATAGCGGACTCATGCTACTGGCATATAGTGATGTTGTCTTACTTTTGCTGTCTCACCCTGGGCTAAACTAGAGGTGGCTGATTCTGGCAAACTGTCATTTGATTTATGATATCTTTATTTGATTTTAAGTTTGTCTTATTTTCACAGTTCCTGTGACAGATCATTCCTTGTCTTAACTCTGACAGTAACAGAAGATGGGAATCTTTCAGTTAATTCCAAGCTTAGCTGCAGACCCGTGAAGAAAGCTGCACTCTTCCACCATTAAAAATATAACTGGCAATGAGAAACAGTAACAGTACTATGAACGGGGATGAGACCTAGAAGAGAGCACATTCAGGACATGTGGTATTAGCAATCTGCTGTTTATTTTACATGTTATACTGTGGAAGAGAGAACTAAATTCTATGCTTCCTTTTAATTAATAGGCCAGTTGTGGAGCCACACCAGTCTGTGCTGTTATCCTGTCAGACTTAAGACAAGTAGAGTTATGCCAATCAGTCCTTGAATGGGAGACCTTTGAGAAACACACATGGGTTACAGGAAGTGGTGTGCATGATTCATTTCATAGAATCATAGAATATCAGGGTTGGAAGGGACCTCAGGAGGTCATCTAGTCCAATCCCTGCTCAAAGCAGGGCCAATCCCCAACTAAATCAGTGGACACCTTTGAGTTAGTACTGAGCCAATTCTCTTCTTAAATGTCAGTGGGCAGTATACAGATGAAGCTGTACAGTGATATCTTGATAAATTATGGTAGTTAAAATAACCCTGGGATTTTTCATAAAAGTTGGGGTATTAAGTCTAGAATCCTGGACAGATTCCAACTCTGGTATCTACATTTTGCCTAAATAATTCCCCCTGCACTCCAAGAAGTGGCTATGTTAAGTGGTGGATGAAATAATCTTTATACACCCAAAACATACCACCTAGGGCAGTGGTGGGCAACATGCAGCCCGCGCACCACACACGGATCGTCAGGGTAATCCACTGGCAGACCAAGAGACAGTTTGTTTACATTGAAAGTCCACAGGCCTGGCCACCTGCAGCGCCCAGTGGCCGAGATTTGCCGTTCCCGGCCAATGGGAGCTGCGGGCGGCCAGGCCTGCGGACTGTCAATGTAAACAAACCCTCTTGCAGCCCACCAGCAGATTACCCTGACGAGCCATGTGCGGACCGCACCACTGACCTAGGGGAAAGAATCTTAATTACTGAAGATCTATACAGAGTGCTGAGATGAATGGTGCTACGGAAGCGATTTTTTTTATTATCAGAAAAAAGATAATTTAATTAGCTCTTATCTGATACTCCTATTGGTTTTGGTCCCAATTTATCCTCCGCTTCCTTTTAAGAAGTACCCATGACTTTTCTGTCACATAAAAAAGATTAAGAAATATACTCATCCCAATTCAAGTTAAACAGAGCTAACTAGAGTACCACTGTCTGAATTCCTATCTCACTAATTTCTTGCCAAATTGTTATCAGTTCTCCTTTCCATTTTAAGTGGCACAGTAGTGTGGGTATTTATAGATCTTAGCACCTTGACAAATCACTCCTTCCACATAACAGAAATAGTATCAGTATAATTTTAGGGACCATTTCAGAAGGAGCTTCAATGAGAAATCAATGAGACATGAAACACCATAATGTTTATAATGCAAGTCCTATTCTCTAACTCATATGCATCTATTCAAAGATAGTTCTGCCTTTCAACATGATAATGATTAGAGTTTCATGAGTTGGGTAATACATTTCTCAATCAATAGGGTTAAAGTTCTAGTATGTGAATTTCCTAATTGCTCATTTCAATTTCTATCAAGTATTAAAATGCTATGAGACCCTCAGAAGGAAGCAAGGGGTGGGGGGGGTGTCACAAAAGCACAAGGTATTATTACCAGTGCCGTAGAAGCCATTAAAAAGACACCAACCACCAACAGTAGTTATGCAGTAACCACAGATAGCCTCCCATTGTAAGTATGTAGCGATGGGGGTGGAAGAAGGAGCCGCAAACTGGTAATCTCAGGCTATGCCTGCGCTTGGAGCTGCGGGGTGGGATTCCCAGCTCAAGCAGACGTACTTGCACTAGCTCTCATCAAGCTAGCATGCTAAAAAATAGTAATGTAGCCACAGTAGCACAGGCAGCATTGAGCGGCAGCATGGCCTAGCTGCCTCAAGTACAAACTCACTCGGGCCCTGTGGGTACCTACTTGGTGCAGCTAGCCCCTCCTGCCGCTCACCACTGCCAATGCTACAGCACCTATTCTATTTTCAGCACGCTAGTTCAATGAGAGCTTGCGCACATACGTCTGCTTGAGCTGGAAATCACCCCCCCAATTCCAAGTGTAGACAGAGCTTGAGATACCTCAGTGCAGTAGTTGTTGGCAAAGTTAATTTTTAATGAGCTCCTCCATATAGTAGCCAAATAAGTTTAGCCTGGACTTTTATACTATATTAAAGTTGATTTCCAATGCATTTCACAGAATACACATAGTAAGAAATGCTTCTCTTTCTGGATTATTGATTTGTATTACTGTTGGGCCTAAAGGCCTCCAATCAAGACTGGGGCCTCATTGGCTAGATACTATACATACCCAGAAAGAAGCAGCCTGTGCTCCAAAGAGCTTACAATTTAAGTAAGCAAGACAAACTGTAGGAGAAAGGAAGCATTGATAACCCCATTTTACAGATGAGGAACTATGAGACAGAGAGATTAAATGGCTTGCCTAAGACTGTCGGTGGAAGAACCAGGAATTTAGCCCAGATAACTTGAGTCCCAGTCCAGTGCCTTAAGCATACAAGCATCCTGCCTCTCACTGCCTTGTGTACTTTTACAATGCTATGCTATGCAACGCAAAATAGGTGCCACTTTCTTTTAAAAATTGTATCAGTTTCCATAGCTTTCTGCAGGGTTTAACAGGGTAACATTCTTTATAAAAGACCATTTAAGAAACAGCTATATTACAAATGTTAGGAAATATTGATTTTAGCATCTCCCTTAGCTACTAGCTTATATAAACCATCTCAAATAAATCATATTTGATTTCAATCTTTGGGAGAAATTCCTTTGAGGGCATGTTGCAGTATATTTCAGTTAAACCACTAATATAATTTTTCATCAAGCATTAAAGACTTAGAGAATAAACATGTAGTATGAGTAATGCTTTTGAAATCAGTTCAAAATATGTGCATCTGTGCAATTCTACAATTAGACCAGAGATTTTAAGTGATTTTGTGTCACAATAGTGTGATTGATGAGGTGCTGTGTATCATACAGTGTTCTGAAGTGTTAGAGAAATGAAAACAACGGTAAATATGAACAAAACAAAAATACAGTTGCAGACAAAATGGCTGCAGAGATGACCGGCCCAATAGCAGAGGGTTTTTAAATTGCTCCTCTGGGGCAAAAGATGCAAAAATAACTAGCAATGGACAAACTTTAAAAGGCTTAGAGTTCTGGGTAAGAATTCATAATATCTGAATGCTTGTTTATTAATTTATGCAATTAACCCAATTGCACATCTTAGGGTACAGATCCATTTCTTTTAAAAAAAGTCAATACGCCAGATCCTCAGCTTGAGTAAATTAGCATAATGGATTTATACAAATAGAAAAAGCCCCCAACACATCAATTCACCCATCATACCTTCACACAAAAAACTCTATAACAAATCCTACAACCATCTGTGCTTTCTTCCACACAATGCTTTATGCAAGGAACACCCTCGATGAATTAGTCTGCAAAGCCACAACTCTCCTCCAAATCCCTCCTCAAGACCCGTTCTACCATAATGTCTACAAGAAACTGCCAGCAAGTAATCAGGAACCCCTCTTGCCCATCCTATTCATGTAACTTGTCTGGAGAATTCTGAGCAACACAGTGCACTCTGTGTGTATGTCTATACAGAAAAAAAACACCTCAAACCCATTGAAGAAAGTCTCAGAGCCTGGGTCAAGTAACTCAGGCTCAGGTGACAGGTCTAAAAATACTGGCCCTGAAACCCGGGGGAGGTCTCAGAACCCGGGCTTATGCCTGACCCTGAACACCCATACTGCTGTTTTTAGCCCCACAGCCCAAGCACCATGATCCCAAGTCACTGAGGCTTGCTGCTAGTGTTCTTTCATTGCAGTGTAGACGTATTCTGAGGTTCCACTACTGTTGAGGCTGCAGAGCAGCCTCATAATCGGAAAGGAGTAACAGTGAGGGAGCCCAGAAGGAGAGGTTATGAAATCTACTAGGCTCCAAGCTATTTTCAAAAGCAAGTCTTAGAAAGGACAGCCTATTTACTACATTTGTTGTTTGCACTGCTCAGGCTTAAAGAAAGGCAACTTGCTATCACTGCAAAAGTGTCAAGCTCCTTTACAAAGTTACAACAAGTGCTGGCTCTGCATATAGACTGCATATTACAGGGAAATTTATATTGGAAATAAGAAATGTTAGGGAAACATCCCGAATAGGAAAACCCAAAGTAGGAGGGGGAAAAAATAACCTTCAGATATCTTCTATTTATAACACAGCCAGAAGAAGCCTTGTGGCAAAAGTGTCAATTTCAAATCTCTAGTGTTGTTACTCTAGTACCTTTTATGAGAGCTAAAAAATAGGGTTACCATATTTCCACAATCAAAAAAGAGGACACTGGGCGGGGAAGCCCCGCCCTAGTCCCACCCCCACCCCATCCACTCCCTCCCACTTCCCACCCACTGACTGCCCCTCCCCCAGAACCCCAACCCCCCCTGCTTCTTGTCCCCTGACTGCCCCGACCCTTATCCACTCGCATAGGTGGCAGGGTTGTAGAAATTTTGGTGGTGCCCAGAACCCACCCCCCCACCTGCCTAAGGCTCTGGGAGGGGGGTTGGGTGGGGGGAGGAGGTCTGGGGTGCAGGTCCTGGGCTGGGGATTAGGGTGCAGGAGGGGTGCAGGGTGCAGGTTCTGGGATAGAGTTTGGGTGCTGGGTGCAGGCTCCAGGCTGGGGCAGGGGGTGGGTGTGCAGGATGGGGTGAGGGGTGCAGGCTCTGGGATGGCGTTTGGGGGTGGGAGGCAGTGCAAAGGGAGGGGGTGCAGGCTTTGGGAAGGAGTTTGAGGGCAGGAGGGGCTGTGTGAGAAGGGGGGAGGGGGTTTGGGAGGGAGTTTGGGGATAGGAGGGGATGCAGGGGTGAGGGCTGTGGGTCTGAGGATGAGGGGTTCATGATGCAGGAGGGAGCTCAGGGATGGAGCAGAGGATTAGGGTGTGGGGGGATGAGGGCTGGGGCTGGGGATGAGGGGTTCATGATGCAGGAGGGGGCTCAGGGATGGGGCAGAGGATTAGGGTGCGGGGGGAATGAGGGCTGGGGCTGAGGGGTTTGGGGCGTTGGAGAGGCTCGGGGCTAGGGTGGAAGGGCAGGATAAGGGCAGCCATTAGTGGATGGGGGACGCTAAGACCCGGCGGCAGCAGACAGCAGTTGCTGTTGGCTCTGGCAGTACAAGCAGGCAAGGGAGAGGCAGGCAGGGAGGGAGAGTCCCACGGGGGGGGGGGAACGCGCGGAGGGGGGATGGCAGGTGGAAGCCGGGGACCCATCCAACACTCCCCCGCTCCCTGACTGCCCCCACCCCCGACTCCCCTTACCATTCTGGCTCCACATGTAGGCAAAACACGCTGCCCGGTGGGTTGGTTTGTGTGTTACACAGGGCTGCAGACAGAGGGAGGGGGGAGCAGGGGAGGGCTCTGGCTGCTGGAGGCCAATGGGAGCGGCTCAATCGGCCCAGCCGCCCAATCAGCAGCCACACTCTGCATGGAAGGGAGGCGAGGGAGAAAAAAACCCTGGACATTTTAACCTTGTTACCAATTCCTCCCGGACGGCTATTTAGAGACACAAAAGCCGGACATGTCTGGGGAAATACGGATGGATGGTAACCCTATAAAAAAGGGGTTGGACCATGCAATAGTGCAGGGCAGCTAGGTAAAGAGTGGATCAGGAGTGGAGTTGGGCCAATAATTTGCTCCAAATAATATGCATTGCCATTTTTGGCCAACTTTCAGGGAATAAATTCATGAATAAATTTTCCCACTATTTAGCCAGCTCTATAGATGAGCATATAATTTTAAATTAAAGATTATTAAAAGATATATGTCTGCCAATCAATGAACAATTTTTCAGTCTCTACTCAGCAAAATATCGTTGTAGGAAGACAAGAATCATCTTGGAAATACTATACATCTTTTCAGGGAAGAGGTACGGAAATATCAATGGAGTGGAAGGCAGATGAAAAATGGTTCAGGATTCCAAAGAGACAGCGCCCTGCAAGGCCCAATGCTGTTGCTGTGCTCTTCCCCCTCCCTTGGGGCCAGGGCAATTCCTGGCCTGCTCCAATAGTGAGGGTCAGGAGAAGTGCAGCCCTTCATAGCCCTTCTTGGCTAACTGAGTGGCTGGAGGTCAGAGAGGCAAGTGTCTAACTACAAAACTTCAAGGGATACACATGGATGTTGCAATGAATGGAAGGATCAATTATTTAAAACTTTAAATGCAAGGAGCTTGTCAGGATCATCCCTAATGAAGGACACTTGCATGTTCCATTCATGATCCTTGCAAAAGTAGCCCTTGCTACCTTCAGAAAATGCACATACTTCTCTGTGCAATGAAGGTGGCAGAGCTCATTCTAGCTTTCACTAAAATGCCAGATCAAGTACATTTGCAGTCTATCATTGTTAAAAATCTAGGGTTCCATTCTGTAAGGTGCTGAGCACTCAGCCCAGCAAAGCACCTGAGCAAATGCTTAACTTAAACTGATGAGTTGCATCACTGAAGTCAATGGGACCTTACAGGATCTTGCAGGACCTTGCCTACTGCACATACGCAAAGTATAATTTTCAGGGGCCCATAATTCAATCAAACGAAAACCAATTTCACCAGAACATTTAAATACACTTAATGTCAGTGAGAATTATTTCCTAGACTGTAACCAAATTGTGAGGGCAGTAACTCTCTGCTGATCTCAATTGGTTTGTTTCGGTCTCTCAGGGTATGTCTACATGGGAATTAGACACCCAGGGCTGGCCCATGCCAGCTGACTCAGGTTCACGCGTCTTGGGCTAAGGGACTGTTTAACTGCAGTGTAGATGTTCTGGCTCAGGCTATAGCCCGAGCTCTGGGACCCTCCCACCTTGCAGGGTCCTAGAGCCTGGGCTCCAGTCTGAGCCTTGAAGTCTACACTACAATTAAACAGCCCCTTAGCCCGAGCCCTGCAATCCCGAGTCACCGGGCACAGGGTATCCTTTGTTTTTTAGTTGCAGTGGAGATATACCCTCAGAGGTCAAGGCAGTGATGCTTTCACCTCCAGTGCTACCCCGTGCATTGCACTGAAGTCAAAGGTAATCAAGAACAAAAAACCAAACAACTAAAATCCAGGGCCAATCACACAAACCATTAGCAGGGCCCCACCCTTCTATTCGGGGTTTGTTTCCAAAATTGTCTGTACTTCCACAATTCCCTTCTCAGGACCTGGTCATCCATTCCAGAAGGGTAGAGCCAACTGGCAAGCAAGCTCACTCAGAGCTTCAACCAGGCTTCTCTCCTATCAGGAAGAGCAGAACCCTGTTTTCCTTCCTGGTCAGCACTCAACGGGGCTAGATCCTCTTTTTGCCTCCGCTCTCCACGCCTGACATTGGCTGCAGGGTTAACTGGGTCTACAGACTTTTCTTAACCCTTTCATTGCCAGTGAGGAGCCTGTCAGCCTCGTTAATCCAGTCACTGCTAGTACAGGGCCTCTCTGCCCCATCACACAGAAAAATTTCACCTTCCCTCCATCCCACTTTGGCACTAGACCTAGTAAAAAAACCACTGCAAGAATCTTTGATTAATGAGAGAAATGTTAATGTCTGGACTGTTTTTTCCCCATACTGTCCAAAAGAATCACCACTTTGCAGCAACCAGGCCTGTAAAGTTTCATCCTGGTAGGTGCATGTTTTAGGAAGTTATGAGTAGAATGGAAGATTTCCATTTCAATTTATTAGCCTCAGCAACATCAGCAGAGATGCATTTGATTACTGGAAGTCGAAAATAGAAGAGTCATGGCAAGCTTTTAGATTAGAGTAATTACACTGGAGTAATTATATGGGTCTGAGTTTCATTATACTAAATAGTAGTTTTAATATCTGAGCCACTGAAGAATTTATACACTGACACTCAAGTTAAAAATCTCTTCTATAATATGGAAAGTGTATTAAATTAATATGCTTAAATTATCTGTGAACAAACAATGCCTGTCTTTACAGTCTGAGGAAAATCAATTGTGTAGGACATGACAAAAAAAAAGATTTATTCTCATGCTCTGCAGAGACACAGGGACACTTAGAATGACCAATGTTCGGCAGTAAATAAACCTATCACAAGAGAGTCATATCATCATCAGCTGCTAAACTTTAGATTGTCATCATGAAAAATTATTGCTGCTGCAATCACTATTTTAAAGAGTTCCAGACTTTTCTAATTGGATGAGCTCTGATGATATCTCAAATTTATTACTAATATGAGATTTTTTTTAGATACTTTCTCAAGTTTTGCTCTTTAAGACTTTTGATTTTTCAGTTTCATTCACATAGGCCGCAATGCAGCAAAACACTCAGTTTTAAGCACATGTGTAAGTCCCATTAATTTTTGAAGTGTCACAGAATTTAAGCTCCCTCCAATGTAGCTTGAGATCTTCTGCAATGAGACCCTCTTCTGGAAGCCTCAGAAGGATTTAGGGCTTTGTGCGGGGAAGAGGATGAACTTCTTCCACCCACACACACCATAGGGAGGTTCCACATTAGCCAAGCTACACATGCAAGCATAGGCCACCTTCCTCAGTTCACATTTTATAGTCATAGGCCCTGATTCAGGAAAGCATTACTATTCACTTAAGCACACACTTAATTTTAATTTAAGCATGTGCTTAAATCCCATAGAAGCCACATGCAAACACATGCAAAACACATGCTTAAGTGCTTTCCTGAATCAGGACCTCTGGGAAGAAAGTGTCTGCTCAATGCATAATTGTCTAGAAGCTAAAAAAAAAACACCGAGGCTCAGTTTCCTCTGTTCTTCAATGAAATCTATTTCCATGCAAATGTTATGTTTCAGCTTTTGAAAGAGTTATGTAAATGAAGTCAATTCAAAAATTTCAAACTATGAATAAAGTGATTTTTAAACAAAGTAATGAATATTAACATAAGTTCATGAAAAGTTCATGTACATACATTGAAAGTGCAGCACCACACATTTTGGATTCTTTCAACCTTTTGCCTCTTATTCACACTTAGACTGGTTAGGCTGCTTTGATTTGTGTCACAAAGTAAAGAAGAATATAGTAAGAATTAGAGCATTAGACACTAGTTCAGGAGTCCATCCCTGTTCGGCATGTGCTTAACAAAGTTACATAAGGTAAGTGGGGTGCAAGCATGTTTCTGAAGTTAAGCATATACTTAAATGCTTTGATGAATTGGGGTCTTATTACAATTTAGTGCCTAAAAAAATCTACAAGGATGGAAAATAAGTAGGAGGAGCTTTTTCATCTTTTGGCAATATGCATAATAGATCTGAGCACAGAGTCGGTTCTTTATTATTTAGCACTCATATAACTTTGTGCCAATTACCTGATGCTGGGACAAAGCTTTCCTTTTAAGTGACTTACAAAGGGACAGTGATTTTTTTAATGCTTCAATACATTTAGGATAGTCATAAAAATAAGTGGAGTTCAAAGAAAAATCTGTACTAGCTCACATAATGTACATTATTAAAACCTATTCACATTGTGTCCATTAGATGGCTATTGGATGCCTTTTGTTAACTGGCACCCAGATACTTCAGTGATGAGTGCCCATTTAAGAACCTAGACAAACGATAGTGGATAGAACTTGGGATCTCAGGAACCCCTTGTGAAAATTCTGCTACCTGTTTTAAGAAGGGTTGGTGAAACTAACTGCCTCCGGGGAAATTTACCCTGCTTTAGAAACATCTAAATTAATTCTTTTCAGAACTGATTTATAAACAAATAATTCTTCTTGCCTAGGGATAACTGGGCTCCACAAAACAGATATTTTAAACACATTCCCAGAAGAAAGCCTATTGCTCTTTTACAAGGGTTTCATCCCAACACCCCTCTTCACATTCAGCAAGATGATCACTGCCATGTTGTAGGAATATTACTCAGTATATATTGCAGAAACAAAGAATAAATATGTCACTGCATAAGAACTCCATAGAGTTGTTAAGATGTTCTGTGTGAAAAAAGTTTTCCCCACCACAAAAATCACTGAAACACATATCTGTCTACTGAACAGTACCTTTTTAAGTAGGACTTCAGGTTTGCTATGGTTAGATTTAATATATTGTGTTACGTCCCTTAAGACACTGGAGACTTGCATAGAAATGCCAACATTTTTTCAGCTTCTTCTGAAGAAATCTCCTGTGCTTTGTTTAAAATCAACTTTGCTGCCCTCTTTTGATGACACTTTTCACTTTTTCAGAATAAAGTAACATTAACAAAATGTGTGCAGTAACTGTTTTTTACTTTAAATTAGTCATTTTATTACAAGTCATTAAAAAAATCTTAAGAAATGATTGTTTCAAGATAGTGAAATTTCAAGATAGTGAAAATTCTCAAAATACTCTTCTAGTTTAAGTGAAAAATATATAATTGACAGTGTATTTTTCTTTATCATCAAATTTGCCTTAAACATTGTTAGACTCAACTTACAAAATAGCCCCAGAATACATTAGCGCTATCGTTTTCACATCTGGAAAAGCTGTATTAAAAAAATAGTATTATTCCTCCAAATTTATTATAAGCTCTTGCCATCTTCTACACAATACAGCATGTTGACATAATTATCAGAAGTGTGAAATACAGGTTCAAGGGCTGATCAAAAGCTCACTGAAGTCAATAGAAACACTCATTGACATCAATGGGCTTTAGATGAAGCCCCAGGAGAACAGACTTTCATACTGTTTGGAAGAAAGTCAGTCCTTTCTAGTGCATTTCATCAATCACCAACAAAATCCATTGTCATTAAAGAGACATTTTCAGGGTTATTGTATCTTACTTAGTAATTAATGTGTCTTAAAAGTCTGGATACTTTCCAACCACTTGTGTACCAAAAACAGGGTTGAAAATTTGAAGCACAGACTCAGGGCTTGTCTTCACATACAGTGCAGCTGTGCTGCTGTAGTGCTTTAGTGCAGACATTACTCCGCCAATGGGAGAGCTGCTCCCATCTGCGTAGGTAATCCACCTCTCTGAGAGGCGGTAGCTATGTCAACAATTGTAGTATATCCATACTCCTACACAGGCCCACAGGGCTAAATATGCCAAGGCAGCCTTCACAGCAGCCGGGATTGGGAGTGCTCAAAGGTGGCTTGCCCACCTTGACCCCACTACCCCCTGGGCTGGAAGTTCTGTTCTACACTTCTTCAGGTTTGTCTAGATTGCAATCACGGGGATGATTGCACCTTGAGCCAACATACCTGAGCCAGATTTAATTTAGATAGCTCAGGTCCCGGAGCAATGATGTCATGCTTCACCACAGGCTAGCCCCATGAGTAATTACCCAGGATTCCAACCTCACTTGTACAGCCTGTACTGAAGTTTCATTATTCCAGGATCCAAGCTAGAGAGAATTAGCAGTAGCTCAGGCATGCCTACTCAAACTGTAACCACACCCAGTGGTAGATATACCTTTAGGATACAAATATAACCTGAATACAACCCTGCTCACACACTGCGTATGTACTCAAGCAGCTAGCCTACTCCACTGCCCTGTCATGACTGGGACATGGGCAGTCTGACCTAGTGGTCAGAGCAGGTGTCAGCCTCCAGGCTCGGTCAGATACCAAGAAAGGCCCAAGAGCAAACTTTTAAGTAAGGTGTCTGAGTCAGACAAGGTCAGGTACCAGGAGATCAGAGTCAGACAGGTAGTACAAGGGAGGCAGTCCTAAGCAGGAGGAACCCAACTGCTTGGACAACTTCCTGTTCCTTGTTTAAATATGACTTGGAAACCAATCAGGACTGCCAGTGTTCCACCAATCAGATCCCAGGAGTGGAGTCTTCCGTCAGTGTTCTCCAGAGCAGGCAGCAGTTACATCAGAATTGCCTAGCTCCTAAAAGCCCTGAGGACCAGGCTCCAAGACCTGCAATCCTGACGTGCTGAGGCTATCCTGCTGTTGTTGCCTGAGCTAGCTCAAAATTAACATGGGTATGCTAGCTACACAAGCTGTCGTTACATCTCCTCATTACAGCATACATATACCTTAAATAGCACAGCCCAGACTCTCACCCCTCAACTTGGGTGAATTGCAAAAGGTCATTTCTAGTGGAAAAGAATACAGGCTGGTCTTTATTTTACTCAACTCAAATCTTTTTCCTACTTGTAATTAATATACTAACCATCTTTGGTGTTTCAAAAACTCCAAAATGTTCAGGGTTTTGATCATAAACTTGTTTGCTGCCTTCTCAAATTGCAATATTTCCCATCAGGGAAATAGGCAAAATGGAAACAGCATATATTTCACTCTTTTTTATGTCCATGAGGTATCTGAAACATCAGAACAGCAGCCATTTTGTGATGTGCTTTAGTTTCAATATTTAAGACAAAATGCAAACTACAGGTTAACTACAAGACTAACGTCTTTTCTATTCTTCATTTGATTTTGTATATTTTCAATGGTGGCAGTGTCTCTTTAGATTTTAAAATACAATTTTAAGATTCTTCTCCTGATACTTTAAAGGGGGCAGGTTATGCAGCAAAGGTAGTACAGACAGGAGAGCAGCAGATGCTGCTTGCGGTTTTCCAGTCCAAAGCAAGCTAAGACATGCACCACCAGGAGAACATTGATTACCATAAGTGTAGAATTTGTGTTGTGCCTAGTCAGGACAAGATCTGTTTGCTGTGAACTGACTGATTTTCAGGGGGCTATACAAGCTCTCTGACAAAAATGGGAAGTCTGGTGAAGGGAACACATGATAAAAAATTTTCATACATTTAATGGTCCTTTTTGGGGTATACTTCAAAGACCACAGTAACAAAGCCAGCATCTGCCCTGTTAAAACGTTGATTCTTTTCATAACTGAATCATGCTAAGACCTTGGTCATTCTGACAAATATTTTACACTCATGGCAAAGAACAGATATTTTCCAGGTTAACTCAGGTTGCAAAAACAGATGTACTAGTCACAGATATTGCTGAAGTTCCTTAACAAGCAGAGGGTACAAACCCCTCCATTGCGCATGCCAGCAGATTTCTTTGTTTTAAAAAGTCCCTCTTGTAAAAAATATTGAAAAATCCCAGAATTTACTTTTCAATGTTTTTAAAAATGGAAAATTCACTAGAGACTGTAGGAGCTCATTGGATCCTAGAGTCTGTAAGTGCTTTTAAGAAAAGCAGTATTTCACTTTCAGGCACTCTGCTACCCTGTGCAAAACCTTTGAAATATTTCAGCTCTGCTGCCTGCTGAAAAAATCATTATCCTTGCAGAGTTCTGTAGGGAGAAGCAAAGGGCTTGAAATGTCATTTTCCCTAGCAGTATCTACAGATTTTTGGATGCAATATATTTCTAATAATGATAGTAGGCTAACATTAAAATAAACAAAAAATACGACTAAAGGCTTTTCTAAAAATAAAATGAATCATCAAGAGCAGTTAGGCACTCGACTCCTACTGAGAGTCATTATCTTTACACGTATAAGTAGTCCCATGAGAAGCTGCAGGATTGTGCCCTAATGAATTAAGGGTCCAGTATTGTAAGAGCTCATGGCAGAACTCCTATTAGCACCTACAGGAATTCTGTGAATGGAGAATTTGAAAGATAAGGATCTCACATTAATAAAGATTAGTTCTGAACCCATGTGAAGAATACAATTGAATTTTCCCCATCTTGGCCTTTAAATCATAATGTACTTTAAGGCCTGATGAAATATGCATTAACATCAGCAAATTTTCATGTTAATTATCTTAAATTTCAAACAAAAATGTACCTGAAGCAGGTGTGTAGAGCACTTATTACAAGCCTCTCTGTAGTCCTCAACATGGAAGTGCAAGAAAGCAATTATAAAATAATCCCAAACAAAAAGTAACTTTGGGTAAAGTGGTACTTTTCAAAAACAACTGAGAACATAACTGTTTCCATTGCTACCAATTAGCTGATTATTTCCTATGGCAACTGCACTGCAAATAGATCACAAAATTATGTTCAAACCTGTAAGTGGTCTGAACAGCTCCATTACAACCCATATTAAATTGATCACTGGTTTATCACTTTCTTGATTTGGCATTGCAGAAGCTATGGTTACATTTTTAAACACACAAATTATCAAAATGTAATTAAAACCATGTTCCTGTAACAACTTGTAAAGCTAAATTTGGCTCCAATGTTGCAGAAATATTATAAGCATAACAAAGGGCTTCAGTTGTTCTGATCTTAAAATCATTATCAATTTCAGACCATTATAACTGCACCTAAGCATTTTCATTATTTAAAAGTAATGTCCATCTACAAGAGTTACCTGCTGAAGATTTGGTGATGGAACCCAAAAGATTTAAGATTTGGTGATGTAACCCAAAAGTACCCCAAGCTAATGTAACCCCACCTTTCCTCCCTGGGTTACTCGGGAGCAGGCAACACTCACCTGTGTGCCTGGGCACCTGATGTTGTTGACATTAAAGGAGATCCTGAGTATGCCAGTGGTGATGTTGGATAGGTGGGAATCCCCTATCCTCCCCTCTGCTGCAGTCCCTTTACTCCTAAAGGAATTTAAAATTGGTGTTGCCTCCACCTGGCTGGCCCCTATACACACTCAATGGCGTGCCTTGGGAACCTCCAGGAATAAACCTATTCTAATAATAAGAATCTGTAGCATGGGTCTAACTCAAAAATACCAATTATAAATAATATACATCGAATATACTTAAATTAGAGTTGACACACCTTTACTTAACAATTTAAGAAACAGGGTATAATAGACTAAGGCTACGTCTTCACTACCCGCCTGAATCGGTGGGTAGAAATCGATCTCTTGGGGATCGAATTATCGCGTCTCGTTGGGACGCAACAATCGATCCCCGAATCGATGCTTGTACTCCACCAGTGCAGGTAGGAGTAAGAGCTGTCGACGGGGGAGCCGTGGAGGTTGATTTGCCGCCGTCCTCATAGCGGGGTAAGTCGACTCGGATACGTCGAATTCAGCTACGCTATTCGCGTAGCTGAATTTGCGTATCTTAAATCGACTCTCCCCCAGTGAAGACGTAGCCTAAGATTAAATGTTACTACTAATTTAAATCCACAGGGGGCAGTTGGATAAAATCAAATAACAAATATAGTATACAGTAATAAATGAAACTTACTTAACTGGCATTTACACTGCCACCATTTACCCCACCCCAGAGTGTAAACTCCTCTGGATTTCAGAGTCCTAGACACTTGCGTGGGCACGCTTGAAGATTTGAAGCTGGAGAGAGAGCACACTGTTGGTTCTATGGATCAGTCCAGCCAAGGCAACAAGCTGCACAACCCCTCTGATGATTGGAGCTGGCCCCACCAAATGTCAGCAGCTCTGGGTCCTGGAATGCTGTGTGTCTAACCCTTCCAGTCTCTCTCTCCCTAGTCCACTGAAAGAATGATTGTCAGGACTTCATATGGAGGGGTCTTCTCAGGACTGCAGGAAAGGGAACATTCTACAGAACCTAGTTTTACACCGGTTTGCATCCGGACCATGTTTTTGCTTTCCTTAAACCAGGCGAGTATATTAATATTAGTGTAGGCATCCTTTACTAGAGGGGCCTCTGAACTTTACTGGGAGTGTTCCAGTTGGGAAGATCCTGTATGCTGCAATCTAGCCTTGGAGACTAGAACTCCCATGATGCCTTAGGGAAAAATCAGAGACTTTCTCTTCCAGGCAGGGCAGGCAGAGAGGAGGTGGACGCCATTTTGGGAAGAGGAGTGAGATTGCTGGTGTGGAGCTCTGTCCATACAAGGAGCTGCTGCTAGGAAGCCAGAAGCTGCTGCTGAGACCCTGCAGGGGCTTTGATCTTGCAGGGAGCCTCAGAGGCTATTGGTGGCTCCACTGGAGCCAGGGCAGAGACTATTGCTATGCCTAGAGCTGACTGAGGTGGGCTGCAGTGAAGGAACTATGAGTAACCCCCACTGTTGTTTGGGAAAGTACTTGCAAGGGAAGGGGCACAGCAGAGAGACTGAGTCTGAGTTTGAGGAGAGGCAGAGTGATCTTCCCATCAAACCAGGACCCAGAGCTGCACCTGTTCCATGTTTAAGAAAGATGAATTCAAAGTGGGAGACCAGAATTGCACACAGCATTTCAGATGAGGTGTCACCAGTGCCTTGTATAATCGAACGAACACCTCCCTATTTCTCTGTAAATACCTTGCCTGATGCATCCTAGGATTGTATTAGCCTTTTTCACAGCTGTATCACATTGGCGGCACACAGTCATCCTGTAGTCAACCAATGCACCCAGGTCTTCCTCCTTCTCCGTCACTTCCAACTGATATGCCCCCTGCTTATAGCAAAAATTCTTGTTGTTAGTCCCTAGATACATGACTTTGCACTATTACATTTCAGCCCATTTCTATTACTCCAGTTTCAAGGTCATCCAGATCTTGTAAGATATTCCGGTCCTCCTCCAAATTGGCAATACCTCCCAACTTTGTAACATCTGCAAATTTCATTAGCACATTCTGACTTTTTGTGCCAAGGTCATGAATGAAAATGGTAAATAAGATTGGTTCCAAGACCGATCCCTGAGGAACTCAACTACTAAACTCCCGCCAGCTTGACAGATCACCTTTCAGTATCACCCACTGTAGTCCCCTCTTTAACCAGTTCCTTATCCACCTTTCAATTCTCATATTAATCCCCAACTTCTCCAATGTAACTAATAATTTCCCATGTGGAACTGTATCAAATGTCTTACTGAAATCCAGGTAGATTAGATTTACTGCATTTCCTTTGTCTAAAAAAATCAGTTATCTTCTCAAAGAGATCAAGTTGGTCTGGGACAATATATCTTACGTAAAACCATGTTGTATTTTATCCCCAATTACCGTTTACCTCTATGTCCTTAATTACTTTCTCTTTCTAAATTTGTTCCAAGACCTTTCATACAACTGAGGTCAAAGTAATAGGCCTGTAGTTTCCCAGACCACTTCCTCCACCCCCTCTTATAAACAGGTACTATATTACCAATTCTCCAGTTGTAGGGTATGACCCCACGTTTCGATTCATTAAAAATCCCTGCTATTTTGCTTGCAATTTCATGTGTTAGTTCCTTTAATATTCTGTGTCTTATCCCTGCCCATGAAGTACAGTACACTTTTGAGCAGAGTAGCCAATGGCTACCTTCAAAGGAAGCTATGTTGCTACATTTTAAAGTGTACCTCTCTGGGGCAGGGAACATCATTTACTATAAGTCAAAGCATGGCGAGGCCCTGGTTGTGACCTCTAATATCAATGATAAATAATAAGGTGGCTGTGGAGACACCATGAAGCAGTGTAAAGGAAAGTCATCCTTGCGGACAGCGCTGTATCTATGAACTTTTGTAGATGATATTCCCCTCCATGTGCACAACGTGCCCTTGACGGGATCGCAGCTCCACAAGCTAAACCTTAGAATTTCGTAACGGTTTTATTGATTTCACAGAGAGGACCGTAGGATGGGAGCATCAACCTCAGTCAGTTCTAGGCACAGACAAACACGTCCCATGTTCTCCCAAAGCTTTCATAATCAAAAGAGCAAATTCTATTGAAAAATACTGAAACATTCTGAAAACACCAGAAATCTACTAGAATGTGGATAATTATGACAGTTTACTCAATGTATTACTCTTTACAGCAGTAAATGCAATATTCCCATTAGCACAATTCTGCCTATAATATATAAAAGGCCATAGCAGAGAAAATAACACATTTGGATAAGATTACTTCTACATTCTCCGCATTCCCCATTTCGTGTTACCAAAATCAAGTCTCACCATATTTGTTGTTTTACTTAAAGTCCCAGCTGCTGGAGCCATGTGATTATTTAAAATTAAAAGTATGTTTCTATCCCTAATGTTTGCAGAGGGAAGTTTGAAAACATGAACCTTAAATGCTTAAATATTAAAGGACAAAAAAAATCCCCCAGAGTTTACTGGATGTGATCCTCATCCCTGCTCCCATCCTTTTATCCTGATAAAAAAAGAGCTGTCATGGTGTAAAGAGGCTCTAAAAACCCTGGATCAGGCCCAAGGAGGATTCCCTTATTAAGCCATCTTCCAAGGACCCCGTGTAAGCTCTGGCATAAGGAGAGTGCCAGAGGAGGATTGAGGGCAGGGCCACAGCACTTGGTGCTGCAAAGATTTTAGATAATGCTGCAGCCCATTGGCAGCCAGGAGACAAGATGCCCTAATTTAAGCCACCTTCTGGGCTGTTAGGCTGGAGTGTGTTCCATCCCTGGAAGAGACCCAGAACTGGGAGGATGCAAAAGTAACTTTAAAGCTATCAAAATCCCCACTTTTCCTAGGCTGTAAGTTCTATGAGGTGCTGCACAGAATTCCATTCATTACTTCTAAAATCTCATGATTTTGTCGGGCCTCACTAATGATTTTTTGAATGTTTGGGGATGGCAAAACTCTCCACTTAAAGATACATCTAAAACTTTGTGTCAACCCTGTGGGTGGGTTTTTCATAACTGACTACGCAGTAACATGTGGAAACAAGGTTGTGCCAATTACTCTGTTTTAAAACAGAACATCACTCTTGAAGGTATATTACTGTGAAGTGCCCTTTCTGCATCTAAGGGCTGGTCCACGCTGGGGCGGGGGATCAATCTAGGAAATGCAACTTCAGCTACAAGAATAGCGTAGCTGAAGTCGACGTTTCCTAGATCGAACTAAATTTACTTACTGCGGGTCCAAGTGGCGCAGGCAAGCTCCCCCGTCGACAGCGCTTCCTCCTCTCGGTGAGCAGGAGTTCCGCAGTCGACGGGGGAGCGCTTCTGGGGTCGATTTATCGCGTCCAGATGAGACGCGATAAATCGATCCCAGAAGATCGATCTCTACCCGCCGAATCGGGCGGGTAGTGTGGACCTACCCTAAGAGAAGATGTTTTAGTGAATAACAAAAACATGCTAAAATCATGTTTCACACTCTTCTCAATTTAAGTAACAGTACCTTAAGCCATTTTAAAATCCCTTTTTGGTAACAGTTGCTTCTAAGAAAGATTCTTACATCTCCCTTTTTTCATACCGTGAAGTAAGTCTGCAAGAAACGGAAGCAAAAACACATTTAAGAAGATGCAAGTATGTAACCTAGCATAAAAATCAAGCTCCAAAACACACAAGGACTTCAATTTTGCTGTAAGTAGTCCATGCTTCTGTAGTTCAAAATGCAGATTCAGAGAAGAGAATACTTTAACTCTAAAGACAATATTCTAGTTTATATTATGATGCAGGTATCAAGCATTCTTCTTAACAGCCTCTCATCCCCCCACCCCAAAATTCAAATACAAAGTCTGTCCTTGCTTTTGTCTATTACTATGCAAAGCTCTTAGTGGAGATTTGACTGGAGGTGTTTTATTCACTTAAGTTAATTATTAATCTTTATAGCATCTGTTTTTCAGTACATTTCTTAAATAAGGCCTGGTCCACACTAACCCCCCACTTCGGACTAAGGTATGCAAATTCAGCTACGTTAATAACGTAGCTGAATTCGAAGTACCTTAGTCCGAACTTACCGCGGGTCCAGACGCGGCAGGCAGGCTCCCCCGTCGATGCCGCGTACTCCTGTCGCTGAGCTGGAGTACCGGCGTCGACGGCAAGCACTTCCGGGATCGATCCGGGATCGATTTATCGTGTCTAGACAAGACGCGATAAATCAATCCCAGAAGATCGATCCCTTACATCCGGACCAGGAAGTAAGTATAGACGTACCCTAAGTTACATTCAACAGCTGCAGTAAACCTCCCTTTGCTACCTCAAGTGGACAAACAAATCTTCAATAAATATAAGAAAAATATTCTATTTATACCTGCTTAGGCAATTACTGGTCCACTGGAATTGGAACAATTTCTATAACGACTGACAAACTGATAAAGAAAACCAGTAAATTTACCAGTTATAGCCCTGATCCTGCAATCAGTTCTGTGCAGTTGAAACCTTACATCCAAATGAAGTCCCACCAAAGTAGATCATATGGATGCAAAAGTCTGCCCAGACAGACTCATTTGCAATGCTGGGGCCTATGTTACCACTTTCATAAAGAGATGACATAAGACAACTCTTCAGGACAAATTCCCTGGTGCAGTAAATGTCACAGCTCCATTGATTCAAATGGAGTTTTGCAAGTCTATTTCAGTAGAGAGTTTGAACTAAGATCTTCAATAGACCAGGAATACAAAAGTAACTTTAGATTCTAATTACTAATAAAAAATGGAACACTTGACCCAGGTGATAAACATGTGGGTGCATGTCTGTGCGATGGAAGACCACTTAATTGCAGAGAGTTTAAAACAAAAACAAAAGAAATATGTTAAAGGAAATTATTAGTCACAGCAGTTTTCATCTTTTTAAATACTGAGTAAATTACAGTTACTTCACCACATTGGCAGCGATAATGGCCAATAATAAAATATACACCTATTTGTAAAATTAGCAACCATCTATTAAGTCATAAATGGCATAGCTATTAGAAAATTACGTAAACGTTTCCCATTTAAGTGATAGTGCAGTATAGAATTTATATCTTCTATGCACCAGCAGTTTTATTCATTACCATAAATTTAAGAATCCTCATTCTTTCACATTCAATTTCACACAAAACCACTTTATGGTACTTTCCAGTTTAATAGTTAAACATTCTTGTAGGGACTAAAAGTTATTACCACAGCTCCTGACAGGTGGCCATCAACTATCTCCATGCTTGCAGCATGGAGAAAATAACTGATGACAGTTGGCTTCAAAACTGCAGACTTTTACCAAAAAGTGATCCAGGTAACTACAGGCCTCTTAGTTTGACATCTGTAGTCTGCAAGGTCTTGGAAAAAATTCTGAAGGAGAAAGTAGTTAAGGACATTGAGGTCAATGGTAATTGGGACAAAATACAACATGGTTTTACCAGAGGTAGATCATGCCAAACCAACTTGATCTCCTTCTTTGAGAAGGTAACAGATTTTTTTAGATAAAGGAAATGCAGTGGATCTAATTTACCTCAATTTCAGTAAGGCATTTGATACGGTTCCACATGGGGAATTATTAGCTAAATTGGAAAAGATGGGGATCAATATGAAAATTGAAAGGTGGATAAGGAATTGGTTAAAGGGGAGACTACAACGGGTCATACTGAAAGGTGAACTGTCAGGCTGGAGGGAGGTTACTAGTGGAGTTCCTCAGGGATTGGTTTTGGGACCAATCTTATTTAATCTTTTTATTACTGACCTTGGCACAAAAAGTGGGACTGTGCTAATAAAGTTTGCAGATGACACAAAGCTGGGAGGTATTGCCAATACAGAGAAGGACCGGGATATCATACAGGAAGATCTGGATGACTTTGTAAACTGGAGTAATAGTAATAGGATGAAATTTAATAGTGAAAAATGCAACGTCACGCATTTAGGGATTAATAACTAGAATTTTTGTTATAAGCTGGGGACTCATCAGTTGGAAGTAACCGAGGAGGAGAAGGACCTCTGAGTATTGGTTGATCACAGGATGACTATGAGCCGACAATGTGATATGGCTGTGAAAAAAGTTAATGCGGTCTTGGGATGGATTAGGTGAGGTATTTCCAGTAGAGATAAGGAGGTGTTAGTACCATTATACAAGGCACTGGTGAGACCTCATCTGGAATACTGTGTGCAGTTCTGGTCTCCCATGTTTAAGAAGGATGAATTCAAACTGGAACAGGTAAAGGGCTACTAGGATGATCCGAGGAATGGAAAACTTGTCTTATGAAAGGAGACTTAAAGAGCTTGGCTTGTTTAGCTTAACCAAAAGAAGGCTGAAGCGAGATATGATTACTCTCTATAAATATATCAGAGGGATAAATACCAGGGAGGGAGAGGAATTATTTAAGCTCAGTACCAGTGTGGACACAAGAACAAATGGATATAAACTGACCATCAGGAAGTTTAGACTTGAAATTAGACAAAGGTTTCTAACCATCAGAGGAGTGAAGTTCTGGAACAGCCTTCCAAGGGGAGCAGTGGGGGCAAAAGACATATCTGGCTTCAAGACTAAGTTTGATAAGTTTATGGAGGGGATGGTATGATGGGATAGCCTAATTTTGGCAATTAATTGATCTTTGGCTATTAGCAGTAAATATGCTCAATGACCTGTGATGGGATGTTAGATGGGGTGGGATCTGAGTTACTACAGAGAATTCTTTCCTGGGTGTCTGGCTGGTGAGTCTTGCCCACGTGCTCAGGGTTTAGCTGATCGCCATATTTGGGGTCAGGAAGAAATTTTCCTCCAGGGCAGATTGACAGAGGCCCTGGGAGTTTTTTGCCTTCCTCTGCAGCGTGGGGCACGGGTCACTTGCTGGAGGATTCTCTGCACCTTGAAGTCTTTAAACCATCATTTGAGGACTTCAATAGCTCAGACATAGGTTAGGGGTTTATTACAGGAGTGGGTGGGTGAGATTCTGTGGCCTGCGTTGTGCAGGAGGTCGGACTAGATGATCATCATGGTCCCTTCTGACCTTAAAGTCTATGACTCTAAGTGAGCTGTAAAGTAACTTCAATATATTAGATGGGCCAGATATTTTTGAGCAACTTTAACATACCAAACAGTCAATAGAAATACCTACAGGCCAGCACATTACCCAGTGACCTATATGTGAAAAGTTCTCATAGTCCTGCTGGGTAGGAAAACTCAATATTGATACAAAAAAGGTTAACAGAATTAAAATTATTATAAATATTGGTTATTACAATCTTGCCCCTGTCTTTACTGTATTTTAAGAGACACCGTTATTTTCAAACACGCTATATGGAGATTATGGTCGCTCACAGCCCTAAATTGGCAATGAGAGAAAGGGATTAAGATTTGACCTACCATTTCATGCTTCTCTAGCCTATACATTTTAGTAATTTGGGGGATAAAATTATGTTATTCCACACCCCTCTTTCTTCCACAGCTCCATGTGCTGTGTAACAGAGTTTGATACAAGTGATGTAGGTACCAGGTTCAAGTCTCTACATCTCTCTCATTAGTGTCTTAACCACAAGGCTATAGAGTCAGCCTCTCTCTCCCCAATGAAAATTGAATTATTTATGCCAAGTGGATCAAGCTTCAACAGAAGACACTGAGAAAGCAGCATCCCAGGACAGCCAACAGCCCACTGGTTGGGGTCCTTACCTGGGAGGTTGGAAAACCAGGTTCAGCTTCCTGCACTTCCTCAGTCACAGGCTGAGAGAGACCCATCCCAGAATAGTCTCATTCAGAGCAGGGATTTGACCCTTAGTCTTCCACATTCTAGATGGATGCCCTAATCACTGGCTATTCTGGGGACTGTCTTGACCAAACATTTCATCCTGGACCTAAGAAACCTTTCCTGATGAAAGTTTTGTCTAAACCAGCATATTCCTGTGAAGAGATTGGTTTTTACAAATAAATATTTTCTGAGGGAAAAAACGTTAATCAAAAATTACTGCCCAGCTGCAATCCAAATATCTAATTCTACTACAGGCAACGACAATGAAGTGCACTAACCGGATGTTTCCACTAAACTAGTCAGTGGTGACAAACTTAATCACTTTGACTTTTATAATGCCCTCTGTAGGTCGAACAGTTAAGCAAGACTGAGAACGGGAGGAATTCATAGTTCTCTCAGAGCTATTGTTTTAAGCTGTCTATAGACTCATGCACACACACTGCATCAGTTTGCATTTTGGAGGGTGCCTTTGCAGCCATAAGGGAAAGTCTTTTAAAAATAAAGTTAACATTCGGGAACAAAACTGTGTCACATTTTAAAGAGAAGCATACATATGCAGCAATTTATATAGCCACACACACACAAAAATCACATTATACACATGAGCCTGGCTATAATGAAAGATGGCACTTTCAAAGAGAGCTTTGTTTTCAGTCACTTTCTAACCTTCACAGAAATTATTTTGTGACTAAAGTTCTCCGTGATTGGCTTCCACTTGGGAGTAATGTTTTCTCTACAAAGATCTTCACAGTGTTTTATAAAGTTCTCAGCATGGGAGAAAAGAGACTTGCACCTGTTAACAGGTTTAAATACTTTTTTGTGCTAGGATGATAGCACAGTTTTAAAACTTAAAATTCGGCACTTCCATGAGCCCTAAAGAGAGACAAATAGTTTTGTCATGTCTGAAAGAACTTGGTTTTGAAATAACAAAAAAGTTATGGATGTTAAAAATAGCATGTTTAGCAAGAACATTACATTTGCTTCTTTAACTTCAGAAAGACACCCCAGGGTGTCATCTTTGGAACATCTGCAAGTAAGAATATTATGAAGACCATGCTTGTGTGCGTTTGATTTTGTGATCATTCCTACAACTACAAGGGATTCTATTAGGCTTTACAATCAGACTGTGGAGATCCTGCCCCCATTGCAGCATTTGTCCACTATGTTTATATGCTAGTATCCTTAAAATAGCAGAGATCTATTCAGGTGGACCATACGTCACCAGCACAATGGTTTACATAATTTTAATGCAATTGGCATAACAAACTCAAGTAATTGTGTAAAAGGGTCAATATCTGCATTGGATTTACACTCTTTGTAATGACATTGATTTATTTCTCCCTGGATTTTTAGTGCAATTGCAGTGGCAGTAAGTTAGTACAGAATTTCACCTTGATGCAAAGGGGGAAAACAAAAAATTATAGAAGCGTTACACTTATGGATGGTGATAGGTCACCTACTTTTAAAAAACCAAACTTGTTTGAATATGCTTGATCTTAATTTTTATTTTAATTGCTAAGCAGACTTAGTCTTACTTGGAAAATAGCCCCTTTAGAATAGTGAGGGGCAATTTCTGGTGTGAAACCCAGTGCATCATCAGTGAAGAAGAATTTGGCCCCTAGTATCCTAGTCTGAATGTGGTTCTGGTAACAGTATCTATTCTTAATGATTTTGCATGTTTTTAAATAAAGATCTTAAATGCATAGGTCCAACATTTCCTTTGGTGGTAAAGACGCATCAAGGGTCAGGACATTCCCTGAGTTTCTTCTCACATTTCTTGCAGTACATTCTGCTCTGGTGGACAGGATTCAAACCCTGCAAAGCAGTCAGGATTAAAAGCCACCCAACTTGCCAATTTCCTGAAGTCCATGAGGAAATTCCCTGGATCTTGGGGCAGTATCTAAGGGTATGTCTAGACACCAGTCACTGGGTGTGGCTACAGCTCAAGGTAACATACCCAAGCTAGATAGCTCAGGTCCCAGAACAGTGAAACTGTGGCAGCATGAGCTTCAGCACAGGTTAGCCACAAGTAATTTCCCAGGGTTCTGGACATATTTGTACAGCTAACACTGAAGCTCATGTTGCCGCAGCTTCACTGCTATGGGACCCAAGCTAGTGATATTAAAACTAGCTCAGGTATGTCAGCTCAAGTGATAATCACACCCAGTTATGACAGTTAGACATATCCTGAGAGATTGAACTGAATAGTCTTTCTGCCAGGGCTTTTCCACTCAGTTTCCCTATCTCTTCCCTAGATACATTCCTAAGTTATTCTTCTAGCGACTCCAGAAAATGTCCAGTGGTTTTATCAGGCAGGTAATAAGCCTTGATTAAGAGAACTACAGTGTTAGATCCTAAGACCAGAGTGGTTTTGTGTTTCCTAATTTTAAATAGTACTTCCAGGTCTATGTAATTTGCTCATTAGCTCAGTAGGTATGACACACCTGAAGAGGCACTATAAACAGAAACAGCGCATGCATTGAAGTACCCAGATATGGCCACAATTCCAACAAACACTCCCTGTCTGACAGTAGATTCCTATATATTATATACCTTATGCGACAGCTATATACTTATTAGGACACTAAAATGAAATTGCAAAGGAGTTACAAATATAAAGGTATAGCTATGAAATCTACATATCATTGTATGAATGTTATTATAAAGTAATTGTCCAGATGTTTAAGTCTATTCTGTCAAATTGCCGAAGCACATTCACACTAGAAAGAACAATAATTTGTATATTAATGTGACTCAAATACATATTTCCATACTGCAAAATTATGCACTATTTGTTTCCATTTTTTATCCCAATCCCCTATGAACAAAAATAAAAAAATCCATCAAACAAGAGTATAAAGCATTTTCTGGACTTAGCACAAAGTCATGATAGAATGGATTGTATGCAAGCCAGAATTTGGCATCAGTCTGATATTAATTACTCCTATAGGCTGGTGTGATGGGGAGCCTGCCCCCACACTGGCCTGTTAGGGGTTAATAGAGCCCTAGAGCAGTGGTACGAAAAGCAGCCAATAGGAAAGGGACTGCAAGGAACAGCCAATCAGGCCCATATAAGAAGAGCTGCAAGGCAGAGCAAGTTCCATACTTGCCTGGAGCTAGAGGAGGGAAGATCAGGCTCCTAGCAGGAGGAAGGAGCACCAACACCCTGCTGCACAGTGCTGCTAGCAGTGACCTGGGGGGCTAAAGATAGCTCCTGGTTGGCTGCAGGGATTCACAGGCTGGGGCCCTGAGGCAAGGGAAAAGAGGGTGCTGGGGCCATGGGGAAATGACCCAGAGAAATGAACTGAGGAGTTGGAGGGGACGCAGTAAGTGGTGGCCATCTACAGGGTCCATGGGCTGGGACCCAGAGTAGTGGGCAGGCCTGGGTCTCCACCCACCCCTTGCCACTAAGGAAGTGGTCAGACATTTAGTTGCAGTTGCCACTGAGGGAAGTGTCTGGACAGTGGACTGCAGTTCCCCTAGAAGGCGGGGAGAACAGAGTGGGACACAGCCAGATGACTGTGTCCTGAAGAGGATGCCATGGTCCTTAGAATAACACGGGTCCAGAAGCAGAAGCGATGGAGGCAAGACACCACCAGAAGAGGGCCCTTTGGCTAGCAAAGCTAATTCCCGGGACAGCCAGCAGGAGTAGCCCTTACAATGCTTTAACATCATAGGGAAAATGCCTATACAGAGCAGCAAAAGGATCAGGGCAGTGCAAAGTGCTTTTACACCTCCATTTACGTACACTGTGCATTTTGGCTGCACCTGTGGATCTGACCCATTGTGTTCGACTTGAGGTTTTTTAAATTCACGTACTTTGAACCCTTACCTGTAGTGCTCTATTAATGACCATATCATCACCATATTTCTTTACTTGATCTCATTCCTGTACAGACTGAATGATTGGATGCTATCCCTTAGTAATCACTTCTGCCTCAGTATCTGTGTATAGCAACTTAGCTGCAAAATGTTTTGCTGAAATTCAGCTTTTCCAGAACGTATGGCCTGTTGCTGAGCACTAAGTACCACTGTCTTTAGGTGGGTGTTTTTTCAGCACTTCTCAGTAGCCAGCTGTGATGGGGGTTCATTCATCACTGTTACAGCCACAAGGGGCAAAAATGCAGCCCAGGATTGATGTGGCATAGAGTTGTTCCAGCTTTCTCCAATAGACTCCAGAGTCCCTACATCAGTGCTGTGTCACTGACAACGGGGCCCTGGCTTGGGCCAGTTAAAATGGGTTTAATGGACAAATCACTTCAGTGCTACACACCACACATGGATCCAACCCAATGAGTTTAACCAGATGACTTGTTACAGATGCAGATAACAGCCTTCCTGGAACTGTCACCCTAAATGACAATGTTACTGAACTACCAAGAGCTAGGCATTAATAATAATTATCTTCTTCTAGAAATAAGTTGGGTGTGGGAGAAATCTGTAAGTCTATTGTCTCTTGGATGCTCATTCTTCTAACTATAATTTTGCTTGCGCATAAAAATAAAATTGTATTATGTATACAAAGAAAAGCTAAAATAAATACTCAGTAAGTTATAGTATATAACACATTTGCCTGGTGAATACTTTCTAAATACATCAGCCTTGTAAGAAAAGAAAAAAGCTCTACAAGGTTTATACACTTTATGATATTTAATAAAGTGATAGTAAACAAATGTTGTAGAGACATAAGCAGCATCTTTTGAAGTGCATACATTTGCTGCAACACTTTACACAAAATGATAATCTGAAATTGCAGCAGCATTTGAAAATTCTAACAGATCCACTATTGCCTATGACATTAGTTTTTCATGTTCTGTTCTAAAATATGTTTAAAGTAATAGCTTCTTTATTTTTAGAAGCAAGACCAACCACTAAAATACTCCATACTACATACAGGATATTCTAGGACAAAGGAATACGAATAAACACAAAAGCCTACAAACAAGATCACTGGTAAGATATTCATCACAAGAAGTGATCCTTTTTTTCCCCTGATATCTAAAATGAGTTAATTACTTATAAGGGAAAGTTCATATACTCTGAAAAACAAGAGCCATCAGCCCCTGTCGCATATAGCCATCTCCTGTGTATTACAGTTGTCTAGAATCTCTACTGATATCACCAAAAGAGGCAAGCTTTGCAAAAAATGTTGTAGAGTCGGAATTTTTCTTTCAATCTCAAAAAGCCCAGTTCCAGCTGTATCTCCAGATCTGTATGTAGCATAACATGAAGGGCTTAAATGCCCTACCCTTACTCACACTAAATAGCACCCTACATTATAAGTATACCCCCTGAGGCCCCTCCTAGGCCTATCTCATGGTTTAAGGTAGTCCTCAATGTGAATAAATAGCACAAATCTAGTTCTAACATAGTCTGTTATCTTGGAGAAAAGTGCCCACATTATCCAAGTTGAGAATTGTGCCTTTTCATTAACTTGATCTGGAAAAAAAAAATTAAACACAACTTGTGCTCTCAAAACATTTTGGGCTAGATTGTGCATCAGTGATCTGCCCTGAGTAGGCAGTTGTGAGTAAGCAGCTCTGTGAGTCAGTCTACCCACTGCTCAGGGGAGGTAGTGAACTGCACTGGGTCTATAACCAGCACAATATATGTCTGCAAATTTTATTGCGAGTCTCACAAATGCTTGGGGCTCTTCTTAAAGCCGCTGCTCCTAGAATGATGTGATGAAATGAGAATCTAGCCCTTGTGGTTGCAAAGAAAGGCTTGAAGATGTGAACCCTAAAGGCTCAAGAATCAGAAGGCAGATGAGTCGTCCACACATTTTATTTTTTATGTGTCAAAAAATCTTATGACTTTAGAATGCTTGGGGTTGGCACAATTGTTGAGTGTATTGGGTGTGAGTGGAGCCTTGACTCCACCCCCTCTTGCCCTCTCCCATCCACCCACACAGGGAGGGATGCAGAAGATCTGAGGAGACTGTTTCTTCTGCACTGTGAGTAGCAATACAGATAGTCTGCACAAGGTACTAATAAATAATATCTGGTTCTTATATAGCACTTTCTATCAATAGATCTTAAGGCACTACGTAATCTTTAGTGCGGTAAGTGGCTCCCAGCCACAATCTGATCCTTTGTTATAAGAAAATATGCATCTTGTTACAAGAGGAGTAAACTTCCTGTTCTTCTGCCATTTGTTCCTTTTATGTCAGATTTCAGAACCTGAGGTGCTAGGGTAAACCTGTAAGCATTTATTAATTAGTATATTTTTAAGGTTAATGGAACTATTCATAGTAGTAAGTATTACTCTCAGTAGAAGGTGTTGCAGGATCAGGCCTTTAATTTGCATTTAAACAGGAACTGGGAAAATCAAGAAGATTCATTGTAATTGCTTAAATTTCTTAATCAATGCATGTTCCCTCGGAACACAATGTATTGTGTATTAGTGTTACACCAACAAGCTGATATTAGTTCATCTAATTAACTGTAAGCTTCTTGTGTACAAATTTGTTCTAATATTGTACTTGTAAAATGAGTTATACATCATCTATATAATCAGCACTTTAAACTGAAACTTGCCAGATAGCTACTTGATAATACTATCTTCATTTAGATGAGGAATTAGGCTGTTTAAATTGGCAATTGCTACTGCACATGTTGTTCATGATCAGGTGTTCCTGCAAGTAATACGGTCTCCAGAGCTAGGGAGGAAAGCATGGGAAATAAACATCTAATTTCTTCAATTAGTGGAAAAAAGAATCTTGAAGAGATTGACAATCTAGTAACAAGTGCATTTGAATAATAACTTAGAAACTCACTATTCTCTTTTTGATCACTTTAAATTTTGTTCTATGGGAGTTTCAGAACTTGCTTGATATTAGCTTTTGAACCATGTCAACACTTTCCAAATATGTATAATAGTACTTTCACTGTGCTAGAGTGAAATGTGTGTATGACTATTTTTTTAAAAATAATGGTTGAGATTTTTAATTATTTTTTAAATAGAGAATTTAGTCACACAACAGCCATTAATTTCAACTCTGGACGAGTGTGTTGGATAATTCCAAAGCCTTTAGCAGCAAACACAATTCTGATAAATATACTGCAACTGATGCAATAATTTCTAGGAACTCTGTGCTCCTAAATCAGCTATGTGAGCTTTGCAAGCTATGTACTTAGCTACCAATATAGCAAGGTTTTTAAGTAACTTTGTCCCATTGACTAATAGGACTAATCATGTGCTTAAAGTTATACACATGCTTAAGTACTAGAAGTGAACTGGGTGACAGCAGTAACAAGAAGCTCTACCGCTGTGCTCAGATTATTTGTTGTTTTTCTGTACTTTGTTTTTGTCTCTAGTCCATCTTAAATTAGTTTTATTGAAGGTGCATAATGACCCTACAGGTGACTGGAGGCATAGCAGGTCCTTCCCTGGCTGACTGACAATCAACTAGCTAGGAAAGAATTGCATGGCCTAAAACTGATGTCTTTTTGAGCTCCAGAATGTAATTTGTCAGGCAGAAGAGTTGGGATCTATCTAGTTAAAGATTTTCACCCAAGGAGAAGGAAAAGCAGGGAGCTACCACTGCTGGAAGTGATGAAGCCTCCAACCTGACAGAAGTCAGACTGGGCAGGACCCTGCCCTCAGCCGCATGCAACAGAGATCACAGTATGAAAGGCCAACAGTTGGGAAAGTAGTAGTGATGTCTAGGAAGTGGAACGCTCCTACCCATGGAGTTGGTTCTTCCTCTCAGCCTTTCAGAGAACATTTGGTTTGAGTAGACTTAAAATCATAGGCCTGCATCATTCTCTTCCTCCTCTACTGCCTCCATCTCCAAGACCCGCCAAGGGAGCACTGATCACCCACAGCAGAGCCCTCTGTTCCAGCACCGCAACCATAATCCTGGCCCAGTGAAGATAGTAGGCTCTAGGAGCAGGAGGGTGGGGTGGAGAGGGAACCACCCCCACACACGCCCTGCAGTCAGGCCAAACCTGAGTGGTGCTGCAACCTGCATGCCAAGTCACAACGCCCAGCGTAAGGAGCCAGGCTCAGCCCCGAGGGAAAGGAGCTGATGCTGCAGGGTGCGTGCAAAGTGGGCTCACTCGCCCAGGCCCTATCCTAGGTCCTCCACTCTGTACTGAGCCTGTGACCCATCTACAACTTTCCTGCGACCCACTGTATGAGAACCATTAGACTACTGCACTCTGTTTTAACAGCTGTCACTGGCTTCTGCACTCAGTTGTATGTGTGTGTTCAATTACAGCATTTCTTTCTCAAAAGACAACATGAACTTTGAGTACATGTTTCAGTTACAGGCAGGCAGGTGAATGCTGCAAGCAAGCAGTATTGCAGGAAAACCATTTATATTTATCTTTCCCTATTGGCAACACTGGAAGATACAATTCCTTTTACATCGTTACATCTCATAACGGAGAAAAACAATATCAATAAGCCCACAAATCAACAGGAAGAGTCAAAACAAAAAAGGAAAATAAACACAAAGATGAATCATCACACACATAGGATGTCACTCAATCACTTTGAGTAGCACATATTTATTCAGTCCTTACTCTAGCAAAACTCCACCAATGTCAATTAAAGTTTTGACTGACCAAAAAATGATTAAGGACATCAGGATCTGACCTATTTCATTTTAAAGTCAGCTAAACAGTCAAAGCCCAAGAGTTGTATTGATCTTAGGAAGCAAACAACAATCCATGTTGGTACCAGCATACAATAAAAGGAAACTCTACAGCTGTAGATGAGCATTTTTTAGGTTGTTGTTGGTGGATATTTATCCCGGATTAAAATGAATTAGACCATCTCAGTATACTCAGTCTCTGCTGGAAAAATATTGCTTTTCAAAGCATGAGCAATGATGTTCATGTCTGATTATTACACAAATACCTGCAGTGGTTCATAGTAATACCAAAGGGAACAGCCCAAGCAGAAAGAGTGAGTATTAAAATAGCACCAGTCCTGTTGTGTTGAAGATTTAACCATATATATTGCTAATTTCCATACTTCATGGACATGACATACCACAGATACAGGAAAAATCCAGTTCTCAACATTATTTCAAAGGAACTTTGATTGTATTTGACAGATATTATAGACATGCTGAGAACCATCTTACATTTTCATTTCTTCCCAGAAGAAAAATAACATTTATTTATATATTCCCAAATTAGATTACAATCATTGTCAGACAAAGTGTGTGTTTGAGTCCCCCTTGTGCATTTTTTCTTGATTCCCTCTGATTCATTTTGGAACAGTTACATCATTATCTAAAGCTGATTGCAAGCTCAGTACAAATCTATTAATCATATTACATTTTTACACTGTGGGGCCCCGTGCTGTCTTATGATGTGTTTTTCATTAAACATTCCATGATATTTTAAGCTTCGGTGATATTTAAATATTTAATCTGAAAAAATTAAACTTTGTGTAGCTTTAGTCTTCCTCTGGACTTTTGGTATATTGAACAACCCGAACTGAAATGCCATTAGCAATATACCAAATTTCATAACTGCCAATGTGTTCAAGCAATAAAAAGTGATTTATTTGTTTTAGACAAATACACCCTGGAATCCAAAGTCCCACTCAAGGAGGGTGCAGTCTAGTGATAAAAGCAAAGGAACGGAAGATTTTGTTACATAGATGCACTTTTAAGTTATTACTTTTGAAGCTATTTTTTGGCAGAAGCCAAAAGCAATTTCATCACCTTCTGTATATACCCAGGATTGTTTGTCATACACTCTGTCCATGTTCACAGTGACTCAACGCCTTAGGTTAAATCACAGCCTTTCCTTTCTGTTTTGCAAAACTGTTCAAAGACTTCAGAACCTTTTGGGCCAGATGATAAGACCCATTTTGCCACTGAGCAGCACAAAGGTTGTAGAAACCTCTGGCAAGTTTCTTGCTGGGGATATGCCCCTGGAAGAAGGAGTTTCCAGAAGAGTCAACAGAACTGGCTCTTATGCATTCCTCATTATTGCCACTGGAGCAGTGATGTGCCAGGGCAGGCAGGGGAGTGTCCAGAATACAATGTACTACAGCAATACCCAGATGGTATGTAGTCCCTAGGGCCCAGATTCACAAACAGACTTAGGTGTCAACCCCAGATTTAGACACCTATGTCCCAGTTTTAGGCTACACAATACCCTCACTTGGCTGCTGCCTAAATCTGTAGGCACTTAAACTCAGCATCTAAATTATGAGTGTAAAAGTTATCTAGGTGCCCACGTTTGTGCCTCTAGGCATGGCACTGCAGCCTCACTCTAGGCGTCCGTACACCTATCTCCCACCTAAGCCCCAGCACAACCCACAACCCAGGGGAAGGTAGAAAAAGGAGAGTCTATCTCACCCGCAGACCCCTGTCTGCGAGGTGTGCTTAGAGGTTGCCTACCGCATCATGTCCCATTCAAAATCTGGCTGGGAGATGTGGTGAGCCCACCTTATAACTTTTAACCCAGTAGTTACCGCACTCACTGGGATGTAGGAGACTCAGGATCAATCCCCCCTTTGATGGAGAAGAAAGGATTTGAACAGGGAGCTCTCACCTCTCAAGGGTTTGGGCTCTAATCACTAAACCATAGGATAGTCTGGTGGGTGAGAGCATGGGGTGCCTTCATCTCTCCTGCTGAAGCTGTTCTCCTTTGGATAACTACTTATGCAGTCATTGGGCCAGACTGACAAAACTATAGCCTAGTGGTTAGGGCACCCACCTGTGTGGTGGCAGACCTAAGGTCCAGTCCCCCTATTCCAGTGACTCAATTATTGAAAGTGGAACAGTTTCAACAGGAGAGTGAGGGAGCCCCACCTCAATATATTCAGTAGCTCTGTGGTTAGAGCACCCTCCTGAGACATGGGAGGCCCCTATTCAAATTCTCTCTCCACAAGGCAGACGGGGCAATTGCACCCAGGTGTTCCACATCCCAGGCCAGTGTTCTAATCACTGGGCTAAAAGTTATAAGGTGGGCACCAGCACCATCTTCTTCTCCTCCAGCTGTTTTGTGTGGAATGAGGTAGGCGCCTAACTCATTCTCACAAGAGCTGACTTAGGCATCTAAACCACCTGACTCCAAAAGAGGGGCTTCCCATTGGAGATGTGAACAAAAGGGGTGTATGCTGGCTTTTCATAGAATCATAGAATATCAGGGTTGGAAGGGACCTCAGGAGGTCATCTAGTCCAACCCCCTGCTCAAAGCAGGACCAATCCCCAACTAAATCATTGCAGCCAGGGCTTTGTCAAGCCTGACCTTAAAAACCTCTACAGTTTTCCTTCCCAATCTGAGCCTGTCTCCCCATTCATTGTATAGGAAACCCAAGCACTTAACTTGGGCTTTGCTGATCCCACCATTTTTCCAGTGATTTCTTAGGCACCTAAAAAATAGGTGTTGCAACACTCAGCATTGCAGCATCTAAGTATCTTTTGAATCCAGGTCTATAAAACAGTAGCCTGCTGGTGCACATTAGAGGAACATTCTGATTACTGTGCCCTGCACCTCTGGCTGGGGTGTGGAAGACTGTCACAGTGCAGGTGCAGGTTATCTGTCTTCTCTGTCTACTGCACTGAGCACAAAATGGATGCATGCAAGAATCTGGCCCTGTTTGTCAATGCAGACAAGGAAGCATGACAATATACAAAAGCTGCAGTTATAAAGTTCTGTATCTAGTAATAATATACAGTACTTAGCCTTCACACTCATCACATATCAGTCCTAACTTTAGTGTACTTCTCTTACTTCTTACAAATATTAGAACCAAATCCTACAACCCTTATTCACTCATCCTTGTCTCATTGATGCCAGTGGGACTATACTTGACAGGAAAGGCTATTCAAGTAAGTGTTGCAGGTTTGGTCCCTTAGGTTGAATAGGGAAATAAACCTTGAAAACTTCATGATTTCACAACTTCCCGTAATGAAGAACAGCGCTGCTTGGTAGCATTTTACACCCAGTTTGCTCTCACTTTGCACAGGAATAAATGGCTGCACAAGGTGTATAGCAGCGGATAATCAGACCCATGGAGTTTTAGCACCCCCGTTGTATTTTCAAAGAAACCCTAGATACCTTTGTTCAGATCAGTAACAAAAGTAAACTTGCATTTAGCAAATAAGGATTTGATTGGTCAATAAAAAATTCATGACTGTGATAATATCAAACACAATTACCTTCACTTGAGAGCTTATGGTGAGGAGACTGAACAACAAGAAAAATATTTAACACAATAAGAGATTTTGGTTTTTCTACCACTAATTTAATATTAGCACCAACATCCTCCATTACATAGTTATCCTGTGAAACATATAAGGTAACCAGCTGGTCATCTTGTCTCACAAAGCATTCCAGGTGTTGCTATTTTATCATTGCACTGGCATACTATTGTAATGTGTTTTACAGGGCCAGACATCCATTGGCCTTAATGGAGCTATGCTAATTTAACCAGTTGAGGATCCGGCCTATGGTTTGTTTTATTTCCCTATAAAATGAGAATAGTGAAAACAATGCTAACTTTTAAACAAGAAAGAATATTTCTTTACAAGGGAAAACTTAACCTTAGCTGACATGTTATGCATGACAATCTCTTTTAGCTGACAGCTCATTCTTCTCAATGAACACACAACCATTTCTTTCATATTGATGCTATGCAGCTGTACCATTAATTATGGGCATGTATGGGGGGGGGGGGGTCATGATTGTGGAAAGCATTTCTATAAAAACTTTAGATTGCAAGTGAAATATGAGTACAAAACAGCAAAAATAAATTCACTTCAGAATTCTATAATAGTGTTGGGGATTATATCCCTTAAAATGCATAAAACATACAGGGAAAATATGGAGACCCATAAAAATCCTATGGGAAAATATTTAGGGAGTCCTAAAAATACAAAATAGTGATTATTGTAAAAAAATATACTGTCTACATCTACATTCTTTTGATTTACTGGACACTTTTCTTATGGGCTACAATGGACTTTGCCAGGCTTGACTGAAAAATAAAAAGCAATAGTATTAATTAAAAATAATTGCAATACAGCACATTTGAAATTAATACCCATTACAATTACGCATAGGGGCTCATTTAAGCTAGCTGGTATAGACGCCAAGAAAAAAAATGAAATTAAAAAGATTGTCAAAAAACACAAACTGTCAACTGATCCAATTGAACTCTTAACTCAAAATGTCACTCTTTCAAGTCCTCAACCTTATGCTTTTGTTTCAATCCCTCATTTCTCCCACGTTATTAATTCTAGCCTCTTTTAAACCTTGATTTTCCTGACTTTTTTACCTTGGGCCTATGTATTATAAAACACATCTCCTGTGAACAAAGGTTACTAAATATCCACATGCTGGACCATAATTCTAACAATCTGAGCAATGGGCAACCAAGCCTCCAAACACTTAGGCCTGGTCTATGCTACAGAGTTAAGGCAACGTTAAGGTCCACCTCCTGGAGAGGCATAGCGCTTAGGTCAATGTAGTTGGAGTGATGCAGTGTCTGCAGACACTGTTACTTACATCATCTGTTGGCTGTCAGCCCCACGTGAGGCTCAAGGCAGGAGCTCCCCACCCCGGGGCCCACCAGCCTGGGGCTCCATTTCACAGCAGGGAGCCTACCAGTTTCACAACTGTTATTATTTCACATTTCCGCTCCAGCTGTCAGCCCCAGGGCTGGGGCCTCCAACTGTGAGCCCTGTGTGGCCGTCAGTGACCCACAATGCCCCACATCAGTCGGTGCAAGCAGAAAGAGGGCAGTGTGGAGGGCAGTGTGGACACCAACAGCTTATTTAATTGCTGTTGATGTGTAGCCAAGCCTTTAGTCACACAGGTAGTCTCACTGAAGTCAAATGACTCCAGTACTACAGAGACAAGGTGGGTGAGGTAATATGTTTTATTGGACCAACTTCTGTTGGTGAGAGACAAGATTTTGAGCCACACACAGCTCTTCAGGTCTGGGAAAGTTACTGCATGTGTCACAGCTACATGCAAGATGGGCAGATTTTTTAGCATAAGTAGCTAGCATATGTTTTAAGAGACCATGTGAGGTACAGCAGACCATTAATATCTCTGCAGTTTTGGGACACAGAGGGGGTTAGTGGGTTATAGATTGCTGTAATGAGGCATAAATCCAGTATCTCTATTCAGTCCATGATTTGTACAGTCTAGAAGAGTTTTGAATTTAAGCTACCAGGTTTGTCTTTTGAAAGTGTTGTGCGGGTTTCTTTTGAGGATGAGGACAGAGGTCGGACATAGAGAGATCACTTTGTGAAAAGGGTAGATGTGGTGTTTTTGTCTTTAATCATTTTCTTGTGTGAGTTCATTTGAGTGCATAGTGATTGTCTAGTTTCACCCACATAATTGTTATTGGGGCATTTAGTGCACCGGTTGAGGTACACCACATGTTGTGATAGGCATGTGTAGGATCTGGAAAGGTGCATTGTGGGTGGTGTTGATCATTGTAGCAGAGGACATATATCTGCAGATTTTGCAGATCTTTGTTCTGGCAAAGTCTGGGGCCACTTTGAGTTGGTATGTCCTGGTCTGTGGGGACCTTACTTCAGATGATGAGCTTGGAGTGTTTGGGGAATTATTTGAAGTCCAGATATGGGGGTTCAGGAAAGATTTCTGTCAAGATGGGGTCCCCATTGATTATGGGTTATAATTGTTTGATGATATCCTGCACTGGTTCCAGTGTGGAGTGATACGTGACAATTAGGGGTGTGCAATCAGAAGAGGTTTTAGTTCTATATTGAAACAGCTTCTCTTGAGGTATTTGGGCAGCCCATTTCATGACGCAATCTACTTCTCCGGTGGTCCTTGTTTGGTGAAGGCGGTTTTAAGTACGTTAAGGTGTATATCCTACAAACATTTAAGGAAATGATTAACTGCTTACCTCAATAGTTCTATCAGCATGTGCATAAGCATTTGCAGGATCAGGGCCAATGGGTTTACTTGTGTAAGTCAGGATTACTCATGTGAGCATGAGTTTGCAGGGACAGTCTCCTAGTATACTATCTAGGGCCTGATCCTGTGCAGGACTGGCTGTTTCCCAAGAGCCCTCAATTCTCATTAAAATAAAGTGGGAGATATGGGTGCCAATCTGAGGACTGTGCCCCTTGAAAGCAAGAACCTTCTCTCCTCTTTGTTCTGTAAAGCACCCAGCAAACCATCAGTGTTCAAACAACAAAATAAAGAATATAAATTCATTATGTGGGATCTTGTGGGCAAAGAAATATTTCTCTTTAGAAGATAGAAGCAATATAATGTGAACTGAACAGTTCTCAAGTGCCTTAAATTGCTTGATATCTAAGAATATTTTCCCCAACCCCCAGAACAACCTGCCAAACCTCTATTTATAGCTAGTGACCACAAGCTGGGGTTCTCCCTCCCAGGGGAATCCAGCTATTAAAGGTGTTATTAAAAACTCCCATTTTGCTGTTTTATAAGTTATTACTGCTGTCCCTTTCTCTGGGTTCTCATATCTCTGACTCTGGAGAGGTGGAGACAGGGCTGCTTTGAAAATAGCATTCAGCTCTCTTCCTGGATGCCATAAAGCATGATATATATGCTAATATAGAGCTTTTATTCTGCATTTTGGTTTATTCCCCTTGGTAAGAGCGCTCTGTATCATTGGGACCTGGCCAAATATTTTAATTGGTTCCAATCATGCAACTTCATACAGACCTTTTGAATTCTTATCAGTCAGTCAGTCTTGGGCCAAATCATGCCCACTGCCTCCACAGATGTAGGAGACAGAAGCACAATGGATCCCATCAGGAGGACATAAGGAATAGGGGAGTGGCATACCTGAATCTTAATTTTCCTTTCCCGATGACCCCATAGGTTTGAAGATCTATGCTACAGGAGGAAGTATATAATAGGATTATAAAATAATTATTAAGAGGAGAACAGTAGAAGACAATAATTAATCATCTGCCAAATCTCCATAGGATCTCTCTAGACAAGAGATAATTTGTTACACAGCATCCAACTTTTCTGGAAGGCTCTCCTATTTGTTATGTCTACCCAACTCTATAGACAATGGCCAAATTTGGCCCTAGTGAGCACAGCAGTGGCAAGCAGAGATCCTGCTAGTTAGGGTAGGATTCTGCAGGGATGGCTAGAACAAAAACGAAACATATGCAGACCACCAGATCTCTTGATAGCACCGTACAGAGTAGCCAGATAAATCACAGGTCAAACTCTGAGGAGACTTGGTGCCCGTACAAGCTTGTAGCTAGGCCCACCTCCTACTGCACAGCTTTGAAACAGAGACAGATCCTGCCCCACTGAAGAGGATGAGATGCCTCACAGATGTTCTCCTTGCCTCCCCAGAATGAGCCCCATGTCTATCAATCAGAATGCATGCCAATAAATAAGAGTGCTGTTTTGTCCAGAATGTATTGACTGTAGTTGTTATTAAAACATAGTTGGGTTTTAGACCCACTTCACAACCTTGTGCGCCATTTTTCATTCATCTCAAGTAATAGAAGAAGCCACTACTAATACAAAATATTCAGTGAACAGTGCTGCTTATGAAAACTATTCATCAAACTTCAGACAAGCAGACAGTTATGCACCCACCTGTTTGTCAACTGTTTCCTTGTGAGCAATATAGCCATTTTGGAAGGGGCAGAGGAAACATCATTCTGTAAGGAAACCCACCAACAATAAATCCAAGGAGTAGAGTTTTACTGCAGTTGTAGTGTAAAAAACATACAGTGGGTTACCACTACAAATATTTACTATTGTTACTGCAGGGTCCATTATTATGTGGTAACAACTCCAGGCCACAGCATCCATGTAATCTACCTGCCTGCCAACATCAATTTACTATTTGCGGAGATCCCTGCTGCAACAGGGGAGTGTTTAGGTGAAAAGAAGAAGTTAGGGCTTCCCTTTTCAGTGCTATTTCTGGAGGTGGGTTAAGAAGGTATAGCAATAAGCGGTTCCTCCCACTTGAGTCCAATTCATAGAAAGGGACCCAGGATGTGCCTGGGAGTTGCAGAGCTTGCATTTGATGCAGATCCCAAAGCAGACACATGCTTTGCTGTGCTCACAGCTGTCCCTACTGTCTGTTCCATTCTGTATGAAGTTAGGATGGTGAAATAGAGGAAAAAACATCACTGTGGCTAGGTCTACACTACCCACCTGAATCGGCGGGTAGAAATCGATCTCTCGGGGATCGAATTATCGCGTCTCATCGGTACGCGACAATCGATCCCCGAATCAACGCTCTTACTCCACCAGCGGAGGTGGGAGTAAGCGCCATTGACGGGGAGCCACGGAGGTCGATTTTGCCGCTGTCCTCACAGCGGGATAAGTCGGCTCCAATAAGTCGAATTCAGCTACGCTATTCCCGTAGCTGAATTTGCGTATCTTAAATCAACACCCCCACCCCCCCCCGTAGTGAAGACCTGCCCTCTGAATGATTTGGAGAACAAGATCTTTATACAGTGTATTTCAATACACTTTGTGCTTACAAGAAAGAGGAGACAAGCAGGAAGGGAGGGGGGCAGCATGACAAGAATGTGCACATCCATGAAATAAAACAAAATCACCAGCCTTCATGGTATTTTTAGTGGCTCTCTTTGTCATGCACCAAACACCAAGCATAAATCATAATGGTAAAGAGAATGGCTGAGACTGGATAAAATACAGCTAAATGTTGCACATATCAAATATTCAGCTCTAAGCAGAAGACAATCTTAAGTGTACATCTGACTCAAATATAAAAGCTTTCCATGACACGTGTGATTTTGTCTTTTTATAGCTGCATTAACTGATAGACACTATCTGCCTCAATATATTTTACAACAGTTGAATAAACTCTGGGAAAGGAGTACGTGCATCAAACCCTATATGTCTGGAGAAACTTCGAGTGTATTTGCTTATTCATCAATACCCTTAGCTTGCATAGTAACTGCTCAACAATGCAAAATAGATAGGAAACAAACCCTGTAAAATTGCTCTTCAGAGGGAAGCCGAGGTATTTTAACTGTATAATGTGAAATGAGGATCTCTACCAGAATTTTGCATATAATTAATCCAAAAATAGTTACTTAACTAGACTTGAGATTATGACCTATGCCTACAAAGGGATATTCAAACTAAAGATTAAACATCTTGTCTTCAATGTATTGTTGCGAAATATCTAGTTATTGCAGTGTTCTTGGAGCCTGATTTTTGGGTGCACAAGGAATGCCAAATCTCCATTTAGTCAACTGGAGTTTGGGATGTGTAGTGAATACAGGATGGTGTACAACATCACCCACTGTTGAAATATCAGCTATACGGAGGCCAAAGGAGACAAGTTCAGTATTATATATTAATTTACATTGTTTGCCATTCTCCCTTAAA
Source organism: Chrysemys picta bellii (assembly GCF_011386835.1). NCBI lineage: Eukaryota > Metazoa > Chordata > Testudines > Emydidae > Chrysemys > Chrysemys picta. Next base: position 110,053,811 of record NC_088795.1, on the reverse strand, counting down.
TGTTATGTCACTTTCCCTTGCAGACTGCATACTATTCCATTTAAAATACTGATTTTCCTCCCTCACGTTTCATGAGTCCATTTCATTTGTTCCTTTGCTTATTTATTCATAATGTCTGCAGGAACATACACAGGTTGGAAATAGCATATTTAAGTCAATTCAGTGCCTATAAAGGGATATACAAATGGCTAGATTTTCTCCAGCCTCAGGTTAACATGGCAGAAGACCCCAAAGGTGAAAAGTCCACTGGAACAAGACTGCAGCAGCACAAAATGGCCACAATCTTCCTTATCCTGGAAGGAGGTCTTGCGCAGCCAAAAAAGTGGTAGCATTCGAGCAGAAAGAGACTGACCAAGGTATCCTAGGAGAAATTGATTCAGTTCCTTCCTACTGCAGAATTCCTAGAGCCCAGAACAAACTCTAGCTGCCACCATGTTGGGAAGATCAAAGGGGAATGGACTGGCATTAGTAGGTGTAATTTACAGCTCCCTGCTCCAGCACTACCAAACTGGGTCCCTATCTTTTTCAATAGATCTTGTACTTATGGTATTAGTTGAAGTGCTTTGTGAAGGCTTCCTTTACCTTCTTTTCTCCTTTCTCTGCAACTGTCTTTCCTGTGTATTTTCTCTTTCCCTCTCCTTTCCAAAAAGTCTCTTTTCATCTTTCTCCCTGTGTAGCTTCTCCTTCCCTAAATTGATTGGACACTGCCCCTTTAAATGGTCAAGTTGTAAGACCCTTAGCAATGCCGAATGACATTTATCTAAAATAGTTTTACAAGATTCTAAACAACATTAAAGCCTAATATTGTAAGTGCAAATATCACACTATGCTTTATCCTTGGTAAGTAAGATATTTTGAGTTTTAAAGGTAAAGACCAAAATCCAGCAGAGACTGATACACATGCACTACTTTATTCGTAAATAGTCCCAGTGAAGTCCAGCCGAGTACAGTAATGCATGTGTGTAATATTGCGTGATCAGGGACAAGAAAAATCAGGCTAATTATTATGAGTTCTAAGCCCAGGTACAATAGTCTTATATAAGAAGGAGCCATTTATTTTGAGACTTGTAATTACAATAAAGTAGATGTGGTCAACAACTTTTTTCCACTTTAAGATTTCCTGCCAAAATAGTGTACACTGTGTGCTTTATATTTTTGTAAAAATTCACCCTTTGCTTTTTGTAATTAAGTAGTGAAAATTCAGTTTACTAATTTTATCAATATCAACCATATATATTAAAGAGGTGTCCATTAAAAATTCTATGAGCAAGCAGGATGCACGTCAAGAGAACCAAAAGAGTAATTCTGCTGAACATACATGTTAAAATTTTAAAGTGCAGGTTCATCTAAAAAAAGTATTTCTGTAAAAACTGCATCTAGACATTTCATGTTTATTATGTCCCAGTGTTTCAGACCTTATTTCCTCAGTTTACATGCAAACATTTCCCCCTTACTGCTAACTCTGAAAACTCTACCTGTGACGAGAAAAAATCATGCTGCATTCACCCTTTCTTACACATCACTTCTAATAACAATCCATTGACCAAATTATGCCTCAGTAATAGCTGTGCAACCCCACTGTCTCCAAATTATGACCTTAGTTCCACCTGTTTAACCCTATGAGCCTTGGATGGGGATTTCACAGGTGTAACTGAGGGAATAATTTGGCATGTAGAATATTTACTACAGGAGATAATATGAGAAAGAAATAAACCATCTTGATTTTTAGATCCCAAGTAGAGCCTAATGCTGACAGGAAAAAGTCTCAGTGGTTTCCAGGCCAAGTTTCCACAGCTTACAAGAAATATGGAGTATCACAGCATCACTTCTACAGAGTTACTTCTCAGACTAAAAAGACCCTTTGTTTTTAAAGCACTGCTTATTTTTTCTGTCATATGATACACATATACAGTTTAACGATATAGCCTAAAAACCACAATTACACACACAATGATCAAGATTCCTTTATAAAGTTCAAGTGCCCTAATATCCTGTCTGTAAAACTGCAAGCCCTAATTTTTGAAAGGGAGAAAAGTAGATGAAAACAGAACATTGCCTGGGGACATTAGGCCAGGCAGTGAGTGGACGATGGGTACAACCCTATAGAGTGCACGTGGATCAGAGACTTTTGCTTAGAAAACTACTTTGAAGCAGTAGGAAGCAGGCAGTGGCTAGGACTCTGCTGCCTCTCTTATGTAACCTCACTTCAAAGCCGATGCTATTCTCTGCTTGGCATCAAGCAGTTTGCAAGCAGGAGCCTAAGAATACAGCAGGAAATATTAACACATTTGCATCTTTCCTTGACAAATACATGTCAAAAGGATCGGTAATGTTATTTTGCAAGAGTTCTGCATGAATTCTCACTTCTCTCCATACCCAGCAGGCTGTTAAGAATTGGGCATCATCCCTGATACCAGCAATGTAAATAAAAATACATTCTCTCCATCCAAACAGTTTCATATCTAAATAAATCAGTTTCCTGTGCACGTTGGATGTAAACTGCAATCCCTACTCCCTGATTTCCTTTCTAAAATGCAAGTTACTCCATGCAGTTTCTTTGGAATATGTTGAACTGCAAAACACAGGAAAAACAAGAAGAGATCGACCAGATAGTGTTTCTGTTATAAAGAGTGTCACTGTCTTCAACTAGATAGTTTTGTTTTTTATTTAGACATCACACACGCAGGGAAGTACAAATGTGATCAATGCAGGAAAGTACAAGTGTGACTGATCAAAATAACTCATGTGAGAGTTAGCAATTGGAAAGAACACGTGCAGGTTGCATTTGGCAGTTTCATATCTAGCCTCCGTTAATTTCAGGAAAGGCAAAAGTACCAGCAAGGTTCACAGTGGACAACTTAGGATAGGCTTTCCTAGGCATTTAACATTTCTCTGACCTGGATCTCATGCATTAATCGCCTCCCTCTCTCAAGCCAGCACAGATTTATTTCTCTCATGCAAAGCGGCGAAGAGGGTCCCTCTGACAACTTGCAAGGTTTCTGCTTAACAAGAATCAAAGCCCAACATGCTCCCCCATCCTACCGCCTGTAGAGCTGGCCTCCTCCAGCTGCGCCGAGATGCTCTCCACTCTCCTCGCGTTCATGCTGAGAGGGGTGGGATCGCCTAAGTCTCGTCGGGGCTGGGGAAGAAAAAGGCGGCACGATGTTCCGCCACCGAGTGCAGAGAGCGAGCGGCAGCGCTGTGTAGGGTCCGCCGCGCGCCTGTGTGCCAGAGCCGAGCAGCAGCGGCTCTCGCAGCGTGGGAGCCAGCCAGCTCACCTTAGAGGGAGGCGCAAGGGGGGCACCTCCCCCTGCAACCTGCTGCTGAGTCCCTGACGGGGAGGGGGGAGGGGGGGCAGCATCCGATCCCGCTGGATCGCTTGGATGGTTCTGCGAGCCCCGCATTGGGCTGCCTGGAGCTCCCTGACGGCCCCATTCATGGCTGCCCGGGGGCACCTGGGTGCCAACGCTGCTGCACAAAGCGTTAGCAAAGCATCTACACCTCTCTACGCCCAGCCCAGGACATGGAGCCCTTGGCTGCACCCCAGTGCAGGGACCGGTGCTAGAATACCTAGGGGGTAGGCAGCAGCTGTGTGTGGCTGCCCTGCCCCCCTACCTTGGCTCTGGGGAGGGGACACCTCTAGGAGGGGAAAGGCTAGTTTAGTTTCCATGTCCAGCCGCTCCCTGCCTTCTCAGAGGCTGCCAAGAAGAAAGCTCGTTACTGACCATGGCCAGCGAGGCAGGTGTAGACACCTGGCTCCTAGGAACTGACCTGAGACCATCTGCTCCTTTCCCACAGGCCAGCCAACAGCATACAACTGAATTTAGCACACGGCCCACCCAGGTAATGCAGGAGTCCACAGAAGTCTAGTGCAGGTATCCACGGAGCTAAAAAGAAACACCCCTTTGCCATTCTTACTTCAAGTCAGTGTGGTCTGAGGCACTGGGTTCTTGACTAAGATCTAGGAAACCTGTGTTCTCTTCCCAGCTCTGACCTGCTGGGTGACCTTAGGCAAGTTGTTTCCCTCCCACCATTTGTCTTGTCTATTTAGACAGAAAACTGTTTGGAACTGGGGTGGTCTTATTGTGTGATTGTACCTGGGGCCTCCATGTCAATCAGGATCTCTATGGGTATGTCTACACAAGGATAAAAGCCCCGAAGCATAGCTGTGTCAACTGACTCAGACTTGGGCTGCTGGGCCTACAAAGGTCACTGGGTAAACATTCAAGCTCAAACCCTCCACTCTTGCATGGTCCCGGAGCCTGGGCTCCAGTCCAAGTCCAAATGTCTACACAGCAATTTTTCAGTCCCAGAGCCCGAGCCCTGCAAGCCTGAGTCAGCTGACCCGAGCCAGCCATGGGGTTTTTATCCCTGTGTAGACATAACCTGTAGCTAGCCTGTGTCAGCTGACTCTGGCTTTGGGGCTATCAAATTGCAGATGATTGGTCCCGGGCTCCGGTCTGGGACTCACTGCTCTCAGTGTCCTGGAGCCCGGACCGAGTCCTGTGAGCAGTGAGTCCCAGACCAGAGCACAGACTCCACACCAAGCCCAGACATCTACACTACAATTTTATAACCCCACAGACAGATCTGTCTGACACGGGCCAGCCACGGGAGTGTTATTGCATACCCTAAGTCCTACTGCAAAACAAAAATGTAGTTTGGAGATCAGACTGTGCACAGAACTCTGTGCAATCCAAAAGAACAATCGTGCCTTGCAAAAGTAAGGCACTAACCCAGTTCTTCACCTGGAAGATCAAACTCATCACACATGAATCCCATTTTATTTCAAAATCCCTGAGTTTGATAAAAATATGGCAAGCTCCACCACAGAATATGAAGTCCTTGGGAATTACATCACCTCAGAAGGACAGCAATAATATATCACCACACAAAAGAAATCTCTTAGACACTTTGAATAACATGTCCTGACTGGTCATGTTGACAGTTTGAGCCATATCCACCCCTGGAGCAAGCTGATTAGAATGCCACTGATTAATGAAGTTGTTCCCAGTTACACAAAGGTTGTATTTAGCCTTTCCTTTTTGTTTTTAAATGCAAAGGGGCAACTTAAGGTATCCTCTAATTTAAAAAACAGCCTGCAGTGACATCACTGGAAGATCTTTCCAGTATGGCAAATTTCCCAGTAGGATTTTCTGCTGATTATTTCTTTTTATTCTTTAAATTAATATGACTTGTTTTAGGATCCACAGTGACTTTTTCTCCATATGCATTGTCTTTCTCTCCTTATCCCAACCATTTTTATATTCTTTTTTGTTAAGGTGTAAAAAGGACTGAGGCATAGACTCAGTAACCTAAAACATTAAATATGTTGTCTTCTGCATTGGATTTCCTAACTGGAATTTTTGATCAATTCTTCCGCCCTCGTCGCAGCTGAGAGAGAAAGGGACAGTACTTCCCTCCTTCCTAATTGCCAAGTCATTTAAGGAAAATCCTTCTTTTTTCTTCGACTACATGGAGATAGAGATAAAATGAATATTGGCCTAAGGTGATAGAATGGTTGAAGGCTTTCCCCAACACTGCATGGTCAGGGCAGGAAGAGATTCTACAGTCTACTAAAGCACTGGCAGCCAGAGACAGTGTGCAGAGGCACTCCTGCTAACTGACCATTTCTCTAGAAATGCCCTCTGTACTTAAGACTTGAGGGGAGCTGATATGCTGGCTCAATGCCAGCTAGAGATTCACTTATGTAATGTGAATTCTCAGGTAGATGGAAATGGGCTTTCCAGGTGCTTTACACCACTAGAGTAGTACAGACAAGGCAGGCACCATTCTATAATCAGGATTTGAACTCAGATACTACTAGCATTGCCAGGAAACTTGCCCAACTGTTGACTACTGTATACCAAAATTATTCAATAAAGCTAGTCATCTTACATGAACCAAAAGCAAGGAAATACTGATCTATAGCTGCCACTTTACTTTGCTCACATTGCAGTACTTCAGTGTTGTCTCAGAACTGTGAGAGTTATGAAAACACTATTATGACTAGCTGTTGCAGCATATACAGAGTGAGCTAAAGAAAGTATGGCAATCAAATCAAAATACCTTTCCATTTGTCAGTTTAAGCCAGAGACTTTTAATTAAGAAAAATTACAAATATAGCATAGAATAGAGTATCAGAGGGGTAGCTGTGTTAGTCTGAATCTGTAAAAAGCAACAGAAGGTCCTGTGGCACCTTTGAGACTAACAGAAGTATTGGGAGCATAAGCTTTTGTGGGTAAGAACCTCACTTCTTCGCATCTGAAGAAGTGAGGTTCTTACCCACGAAAGCTTATGCTCCCAATACTTCTGTTAGTCTCAAAGGTGCCACAGGACCCTCTGTTGCTTTTTATAGTATAGAGTATAACTTTTAGAAAGTGAACAAAACTTGTTCAGATAAGATAGCATGAATCAGAGAAAAAAACAAAACTATAATCAATTGGGTATGAGGCAATCTAAAACACGAATGACCCAGATAAACTAAATTGTGTCTGTAAATCTACAACTTTTTATCTTCTCCCTCCAACCATCTCTTCTACTACTTGCTCTGGCTCCTTTCACCCACCTACTCTCCCTTTGTCTGCTGTTCTTGGTGGAACTTGAAGTCACTTGATCAATTCCCTCCGCAAAAGTCTTCCTTTGAACTACATCTTGCAGATAAGTTTTAAATCAAGATTGAAAGAGTTTAAGACTATCCTCAGTCACTGCTATGACCATCTATTTAAAAGCTCATTGCCTCCAACTATTGTCACCTAATTCCTTATACTAAAGGCCCATGTATAATCAAATTCCTTCTTTGAATCTACAATATGATCTCCAATCTGTGACTACTTCAAACACTAATCCCCAAAATTGTGACTGGTCACAGTGTTCAGTATGTAAGCAAATTCCATACCTATCTGCTTCATACTACTGTGTTCTCCAATTTGCTCTCCTAATCTGTAGCTATAGTTGTGTGTAAGTAAATGGGAGTCAAGCACTTGGCAATATTATATTATAACAGCAGGTACCTGTACCTCAGGAGCTATAAGGTATGAGGACTCACTCTATGCCCACAAGAAACTCAATCTACATGTATGGCAGTTCTTTAGGACTGCAACCTCTTCCAAGCTTTTTTGGATTTTATCTCTCTCTGGATTATTTAACCCTTCTTGTTTTCTCTTCTGATATGAAGATTTTCTTAAACAACAAGGAGTCTGGTGGCACCTTAAAGACTACACACCACACCACAGAAACACCAACCCAGGAACCAGTCCCTGTAGCAAACCTCGTTGCCTACTCTGTCCCCATATCTACTCTGGCAACAGCATCAGAGGACCCAACCACATCAGCCACACCATCAGGGGCTCATTCACCTGCACATCCACTAATGTCATATATGCCATCATGTGCCAGCAATGCCCCTCTGCCATGTACATTGGCCAAACCGGACAGTCCCTCCGCAAAAGAATAAATGGACACAAATCGGACATCAGGAATGGTAACATACATAAGCCAGTAAGTGAACACTTCAGTCTCCCTGGTCATTCTATTACAGATTTAAAAGTCACTATCATTGAACAAAAAAACTTCAGAAACAGACTTCAAAGAGAAACAGCAGAACTGAAATTCATTTGCAAATTCAACACCATTAATCTGGGCTTGAATAGGGACTGGGAGTGGCTGGCTCACTACAGAAGCAGCTTTTCCTCTCTTGGAATTGACACCTCCTCATCTATTATTGGGAGTGGACTACATCCACCCTGATTGAATTGGCCCTGTCAACACTGGTTCTCCACTTGTGAAGTAACTCCCTGCTCTCCATGTGTCAGTATATAATGCCTGCATCTGTAACTTTCACTCCATGCATCCGAAGAAGTGAGGTTTTTACTCACGAAAGCTTATGCCCAAATAAATCTGTTAGTCTTTAAGGTGCCACCAGACTCCTTGTTGTTTTTGTAGATACAGACCAACACGGCTACCCCCTGATACTTGACACCATGCAAGGCACGAAGATTTTCTTGTCTCACCGTCATTAGCAATCAGATCCAAAATATTGTTCACTTAAAAACATTGGGACAAAGTGTACATAAATATAAATAGAAAAAGCATTGAAACATAATGGAATAAACCCTCAGCTGGTGTAAATGGATGCAACTTCATTGATTTCATTAGAGATACACAGATAGTAGAGCTCTGAAGATTTACACCTGTTGAGCATCTGATCCAATCTTATCTAGCCTGAGACTATAGAAAGCCTTGACACCAATATGGGATGTGAGACAGTTACAATGGTTAAGGGTTAATAACTGAACCTGTATGTCAAAAGTTTATACGTCAACGTTTGATGTGTTTACAGTTGCCTTTAAAGACTAAATTATCTACCATTTCCCAAATAGTGTCCATTTTTCTCCAGTGTCCATTGGCTTTCTGCTAGCTTTCCAAGTCTCTGTATCTCTGCTGTAAGACATGTTTAGTGAAACTTTACACAGAAGGTACTTGGTTGTTCTTGGCAGAGTCTGGTGATATAGAATTCTATTCAGTATTAAGAGGCAGAACTTCATGTTTTCGACATAATTACATTTTTACCAATACAAAAGAGCATTGTGTTTTCAGTTTCTAAAACATCTGAGGTCCATTTCTCTTCTAGTTTCATTATGCCTACTTTATCATTTCAAATAGTTCTTTTTTGGACCTGTGTACTAAAAACACTGTGCTATCATTTAGAAAGATACATATATTCTTGGGATTTCTTCCCTTTTAATTATTTTTTACTACAGATGGTCATTCTGGTTCCTGGCTGATTTGTTCTCCTAGATGTTGAATTAATGTATTTTCCCTAGCCTTAAGGTTAAACCAGCTACCCTGATTTTGCCACACCTGTTTAAAATGCTATGTAAAATAAATTGTATCATGAACTTACGTCTGAGAAGACTTTTTTTTTTCTGAGAACAAATTCAGGACCAAATCATCTTTTCCATGAGTAAAAATTTGTGGAAAAGATAAGAGTGAGTTACAGCTTGTGGAGTTTCAGAGGTGTCATACTATCAAAGAGGGCATGGTTTGTACTCCCACTTACGGAATCAGAAGGGTTTAGCCTTCTAAATTCAATGATCCATAGGGATGTACAAAACTCTAGGGGAAAATCCCTGTGGATCTTGGGATATCTGCAAAGTGCTGAGGCTTTAGGGCAGAGACCCAAGTAGTATCTATACTAGAGAACTGAATCATTTGTAATTTAACAGGTTAGATAGAACCAGTTTAAGCACAAATGGTTCAGTGTGTTTACACCAACCATCATAAGCCAATTTAAGAATCATTGCATTTTTGCCTCAGTTCTGCAAGGCCTTATTCTAAGCCATATGAGTACCTATCCCAAAGACAGTGGATTCTGGGAAATAATGGTTTAGAGTGAAATGTTTCTTAGAATTGCTGAAAGCAAGTCTGATTGAAATGGATCTTGGGAGTGTTTCTAAATTAGTACGTTAGTCTGCCCACTGATTTTACAAGTGTTCTAGGGGCTGGAACGGTTCTGGAACGGACAGGGCCGGCTCCAGGCACCAGCTTACCAAGCAGGTTCTTGGGGCGGCCACTTCGGAGAGGGGCGGCACGTCCAGCTGCTCGGAGCGAAGGACCTCCCGCCGAATTGCCGCCGCAGATCGCCATCGCGGCTTTTGTTTGTTTGTTTGTTTGGCTGCTTGGGGCGGCCAAAACCCTGGAGCCGGCCCTGGGAACGGAATATTTCTCTAGTTTAAGTAAGGCCATGGTGCCTTCTCAGGAGCCATTCTTCCAATGTTTCTGTACTAGATTGCCCCCACAGGGAGAGGGAGTTCATAATGCACAGAACACTAAGCTCCTATTTACAGTCACCTCTAACTTTTTAGGGGAAAATATCAATTTATTATTTGTTCTCAAGGCAAATATCCCCCCCCCTTAAAAAAATTAATTAAAATTCCCTTTTGTCATTTTAAAGTGATTCCAGCGAGAGCAAAAAGCTGTTTATGCTATAAGCATTAGGATTTGGGGGGGGGATGTGGGGGGGCTGCACTCAAAGTCAAAAATAGCTTTATTTTAAGAAGTCAAATTGTGCATGTACATATTCATATCTACCTTATGTATTTATATGGCCCTCATTACCATAGTATATGAGAACCTCACAGTCTTACTATATTTATCCTCAACACACCTGTGAGTTAGAGAAGTGCTATTATCCGCATTTTACAGATGAGCATGGAGAGACAAATTGACTTGGTCAAGGTCACATGGGCAATCTCTGGCAGAACAGGAATTGAACTTGGATCTTTCAAGTCCTAGGCCTAACCACGCTCAGTGAGGAATTTTCTGAATTCTTGCCTTGCTACATTACCAAAAAACAATTGGATGAGAAATATAAAACAAGTTATAATAGAATGGAAATATACTGATTTAAGTGTGAACAGAAGGCCCAAGCCACTGCTCTTCCTCAGGCAAAACTCAGGCCCAGAGTGTTGTTTTCCATATATAGGAACACAGAAACATGTGTCTAGCTATCTGAATATTGAAATCAACGTTATGATGCTGCACCTACATTTGATTTAAATGATTCCATAGTCTAATGAAGTAATTTGAAGATGAATCTTGTTACAATAAATGTACTGCATTCATGTTTATGGATAAAAGTTTATACACAATAGAGTCAGGAAGTTTCTTAGTCATAATTTGGCCGAATTCATATATATTAAGACCTCAGTCCTGCAATCTGATCCAAACAGGTGAACACCTACACCCATCTGGATCCCTGTTTATTTTAATAGGATTTAGTGTGGGTATGGGTGGAATGATCCTGATCAGTTTGCAGGACTGGGGCTAAAACAGAAAAGTTATCATACATGGCCCTGATTCAAGAAGTTTCCCTACTCAGGACAGCATATATTAGAATATTTTAAGAGTCTTGGTGGTTTTAGGGGGAAAAAAACTTTGAATGTTCTGCCTGTTAAATCTCAACCATAACATTATATATATATGTAATATTTTGCATTTAATTGTGCATCAGTACTCTTGTACAGAAAGATTTGGTGATAAACAATATGGGTTACAAACTGAACTGGTGTAAGCAGAGGATCTAGCCCTATATTGTTAAATAGCATTTATACCTTGTTACTTATTGGGGAAGGATTTTAGTATAAGTCTATCTATGTGTAATTCATTGCATGTCTAAAATTAACATCTTCGATCATTTCTGTAGGGGTCAGGAGAGTTCCCACACTTAGCATAAATGGGTATGCAAATCAGAATTTAAAGGTGGTGACCAGCATATGATTTTATTAAAACTTCAACTTTACAATTATGTACCAGAGGCTCCAAATAACTCAGCTAGGAGAGAGATTTACCTCTTATTCTTTAAAGCTGGGATTTTCAAAGGATCCTAGGCAGTTAGGCACCCAGCCCTCACTGAATTTCAGTGGAATCTGAGTGCTTAATTCCCATAGGTTCTCAAACACCCAGCCTCAGTTTCCTCCCCCAAATCCAGGTTAGTTGACTTTCCTTGGTGAGACACATTCTCCTGCTGAGAGGAGTTGACCCCTACAGCTTAACTATTTTGTTTTTGGTGTGGTGGTGATTTGTGTGTTTGTTTTTCAGTTTATGCAGAATTTTTATGTGTTTTTAATTTCTTTTGTCAGTGCTGCAAACTTTAATATCCAAAGTTCAGATACAATTTTAAAAGTCATTTCAAAACCATGCATGCTTTTTAAATACAACATTGCAAATGACCAAGCACCAGTCTGCAATGCTGCTTGAAGGTATAATGAGGTAATCTGTATCACTTAATATAAACTGCTATTTAATCATTTGCTGACATTATTAGGATGTCACTGAAGTTATTTCATGAGTAAATCTTATTCAATGTAATGTTTTATATTTACAGATACAATACTATCATTTCACATAAAGTATTTATTAAACATCTCATCCTCATCTGGATGGATCACAAAACACTTTAAAAATAAATAAATACAGGCAACTGCTTCATCTGCTACTGAAATGCAGCCAACTTTGGAGAACAGACAACTGGATCAGAGCACCCTGTACAGTTGTGGATGTAAGGAAAATTTTGGCTAGTGATCCTGTAGCAGACCCCTGTCTTGAGAAAAGATGAATGGGGTTTTTAATGTTGCTCCAGAACAGACAGGACCTTGAGTTTTAAGGACTCATCTCAAACACCCACACATAGTAGTATGCCTGGAGCTCAGTTTATAAACCTCTGAAGGAAAAAGTGCTGAGCTGACCCTGCTGGTATTTAGACAGCATTCAAACGGAGACACTCTGTGACAGCATGGCATCGCAGCACTTCTTCTGGCGGCTTGCCATTCAGCCATGTGTTGGCTCTCCACTGCTTTCTGCTCTCCCTCTCTAATCAGTGCTTCAGTCTAGTACTGTAGTCCAGTATACCCCAGCCTGACATGTCCACCCATTTCCCTGTCCTATCTGCCTCCACCCATTAGTACTTTGGAGTGGGGGTGGGCGTGGGCGCAATGACTGGCAGAAAATTGAGCTTATCAGAAATAAAGGTGCCATTTCCACCCAGTCTTCTACAGAGACAACTGTTACTGCATAATAACTAGCAAGCAATACTTTTTTTTTTTTTTCATTTCTAGTGCTGATCTGAAGAGCTGAAGACCAGAGCTAGAGTTTGAGGAGCAAAGATCCAGGGAGTTCAAGGTATTTCAAACTCACTTCTTAGGCTCCCAACCCATCTCTTTCAGGCAAAATCTGGCTATATATATTGCATATGACATGCATATATACAGGACTGCAACAGGATACCCACTCATTGCTAGTGTGCCTCCTTTTGTTTAGATCTGGGAAAGTAGCTCTCTTGGCATTATGTATCCTCTTCTGTTCTCTGTGATAGTCTCTTTTGCTAACTTGGGCCTCTGACCAAGTCCCCATTTGTTCTTCCGGGGTTAAAAAGTCAAACAGGGCCACTGTCCAAATACCTTCTCCGGACAGTATTCAGCCCCAGCTTGAGGCTCTGTGCCACTATACCAGTGGCTGGCAGGGGAACCCTAGCCCTACTGCTACACCAGGTTCTGGCCCAGGGACCCTATAACCAGCAGTCCAGGTCTGCTCAGTCCCCCTCCCTGTTACTGTTTCCCTGGGTTCCTTCCTACCCAGTTGCTCTTCTCTTACCTGTTTCTGGGCTTATCACAAGAACCCACTGTACTCCCCATGGCTACTTCACCCTCTTCTAGCCTCTTGCTAGACTCCTTACTCCAGGATAGGATCTCAGGGCATATTCTCTCTCTGGACTGCCTCCTTATCCCTCATCCCAGGGAGTGATTGCAGCCTCCTTCCTCTACAATCCGCTTTTGCTTTCAGCCTCCTGGCTTTATAGTACTGTCTAGCTCTTCCCAGCTGGGCTTCACTCTTAGCCTGGGCCTCCCTCTTGCAGGTGATGCCAAGTAACCTAGTCAGTTTCTCAAGCCTTTATTAACCCTATCAGGGTTGTTGTGGGGTGCACACTTCATCACAAGGACATAGAGCAGTATATGTGGCTATATAAACAAACATGCCCATAATTCACACATATATGTAGATTAATTTAAAAGCATCCTATTTCAGAATGTTTACAAAGCATTTAAAGATCCTGCAGATAAAGATGCTGTAATCATGCCAAGTATTGTGCTTATGATTCAGCTATGGAAATCTCAGGAACTTGAGTCACATGTTTGTTAATGCTTGTATATACAAAGACATGAGGCCAAAAGTCTTCTCTCAGTGAGAACAGTCCAACCTCTTTGAAGTGAATAGAATGGCATTGGTATGAGAAGAGCCTCGAGTCAAGATAGATATTTTCCTCATTTCTCCTGCACAATCAATGCTTTCAGATTGGCTGAATTTATTTTATGAATTTTAGTCATATTTCCTGATTTTTTAAAGATACTTTTTTCTCTCTCAATTTGAATAACTAAGTACTCTGTTGTCATGGAAATCTTCACCTCCATAAAATCCTTGAAGACCAGCTCTGACTTAATCAGTGTTTTCAAATACCGCATCTACTAATTTCACTTCTTTCTTCATGTTTCCCCATACATCTTCCCACCACATCTAAGGGAGATAGCCCTAACTTGTGCCAGATCCCTACGCGCTTTGAGCCTTAGAAGATAAACACAACAGAAAAACCCAGTCACACCAATTTTCAGAAGGGATTTCTTCTGAAAAATTGAACCTCCTATGGATCATCTGCAACATACATTAATAAGAGTATAGCAGTAGGATAATATGTAGGCCAAGAAGAGTTTAGCAGTAGGAACATAATATTTACCACCTGTCCAGGATGGTTGCGGTGACTGTGAAATGCTTAGGGAGATTAGAGAGGCTATTATTGTGTTTTCTGTTTTTCATAATGGGGATTTTAACTATCCCCATATTGACTGGGTACATGTCACCTCAGGACAGTAAGCGGTGATAAAATTTCTAGCCATTATTAATGACTGCTTCTTGAGCCCAACTAGCCCTGGAACTCACAAGGGGAGAGGGAATTCTTGATTTAATCCTAAGTGAGACACAGGATCTGGTCCAAGAGCTGAATATAGCTGAACTGCTCGGTAATAGCAACCATAATATAATTAAATTTAACATCCTTGTTGGGGGGGAAATACCAAAGAAACCCAACATAATTAACTTAAAAAATGGGAGCTACAAAAAAGAAAATGAGGAAGCTAATTAAACAGAAGTTAAAAGGAAGTCACAAGACTGAAATACCATAAAAAACCCACCACCATGGCTAAACAGAATAAAAGAGGCAGTCAGAGACAAAAAGACATTTAAAAATTGGAAGTCAAATCCTATGAGAAAAATAGAAAGGAGCACAGAAATTCTGGCAAATCAAGTGTAAAAGTAATTAGGCAGACTAAAAAAGAATTTGAAGAGCAACTAGGAAGAAACAAAAACAGCAAAAAAAAAAAAATTAAAGCCAGAAGCCTGTCAATCAATCAGTGGGGCCACTGGATGCTTGAGATGCTAAAGGAGCACCCAAGCAAGATGAGGCCATTGCAGAGAAGCTAAATGAATTCTCTGCAATGGTCTTCATTTCAGAGGATGTAAGGGAGATTCCCACACTTGAGCCATTCTTTATAGGTGACAAATCTGAGGAACTGTCCCAGATTGAGGTGTTGGTAGAGGATGTTTTGTAAAGAACTGATAAATTAAACAGTAATAAGTCACCTGAACCAGATGGTATTCACCCAAATGTTCTGAAGGAACAAAAATATGAAATTGCAGAACTACTAACTGTGGTACGTAACCTATTGCTTAAATCATCCACTGTACCAGATGACTAGAGGATAGCTAATGAAATGCCAATTTTTTAAAAAGGTGCCAGAGGTGATCCTGGCAATTACAGGCCAGTAAGCCTAACTTCAGTACTAGGCAAATTGGTTGAAAATACATAAATAACAGAATTATCTGACACATAAATGGATATAATATGTTGGGGAAGAGTCAACGTGGCTTTTGTAAAGGGAAACGGCACCCTGTCAATTAGAATTCTTTGAGGGGGGTCAAACAAACATGGATAAGGGTGATGCAGCAGATATAGTGTACTTGAACTTTCAGAGAGCCTTTGAGAAGGCTCTTGTGCAAACTAAGCAGTCATGGAATAAGAGAAGGTCCTCATGGGTCAGTAACTGGTTAAGATAGGAAACAGAGAGTAGGAATAAATGGTCAGTTTTCACAGTGGAGAGAGAAATAGTGGGTCCTACAAAATCTGTGTTGGGACCAGTGCTGTTGAGTTACAAAGGGGCCTAGGATAACTGAGTGACTGGGCAACAAATTATCAGAGGAAATTCATTATTGATAACTGCAAAGTAATGCACATTGGAAAACAATTCCAGCTGTCCATACAAAATGATGGGGTTTAAATAAACTGTTACTACTCAAGAAAAAGATCTTGGAGTCATTGTGGATAGTTCTCTGAAAACATCCACTCAATGTGCAGCAGCAGTTTAAAAAGCTAGTCGAATATTAGGAAGCATCAGTGAAGACCAAAAGAATAACTGGGTTCAAAAGGGCTTTTAATGAGTTCATGAAGGATAGGTCCATGAATGGCTATTAGTCAAGTTGGTCAGGAATGCAACCCCATGCTATGGGTAACCAGGGTCAGATCACTCGTTAACTGCCCTGTTCTGTTCATTCCCTCTGAAGCATCTGGCACCAGAAATTGTCACCAGAAGATAGGATACAGGGCTAGATGGACCATTGGTCTGACCTGATATGGCCATTCTTATGTTCTTATTTACCTAATATAGATGCTCTATATGTGTCGTTTACCTCCTTTTGAAATTCTAATGTATATAATGATTGCCTAATGGGCATAGGAATAAATGGAATATTTAAGTCTGGTCTACACTTAAAACTTAGATTGACAGTTACGGCACTCAGGGGTGTGAAAAATCCACACCCATAAGTGTCGTAGCAATGCTGACCTAATCCCTGGTGTAGACATAGCTAGGTTGACAGAGGAATGCTTCTGCCAACCTAGCCACTGTCACTCAGAGGTGGAATTCCTATAGCAATGAGAAAAAAATCTCTTCTGTGGCTGCAGTCTGTGAGGGTTACAGTAGCATAGCTATGGTACAATACCTATAGCAATAGCACCTGCAGTGTAGACATGGTCTTAAAGAATGAAAGGGGCATTGTCTGTGGACAGGAAGTCCTGTGTCTCTTGAGCTATTTTGAACTCCTGTGATAGTCTCATTTTTTGAAAGCTCCTGCTGAAGGACCTTTCAATAGCACCCCAAATTATTATTAAATATTTATATTGTGATAGCATTTAGAAACCAACAAGGGTGGGGCCCCATTGCACAAACATAGAAAATGACAGTCCATGCCCCAAACCACTTACCGTGCAAAAGACAAGACCTACCAGGTGGATGAGGCAAACAAATGGTCAAGTGTGATGGGTGGAAAAGACAGAGTAACAAAAACAGCTGTATGCAATTCTTAGCCAAACAGGAGCAGTAACCTCAACTTGACACCTGCTTAGTCCTTGTCATGTTAATATTTGGCAAATATTTCAATGAACCAATTGATTTACATTGTTTGTTTCATTACCATTATCTCAAAACACTTTGAAATGTAGCAGAAAATATATAAATGAAATATAGATAAATAAATCAGACAGTGAACTGGGACACAAAAAAGCTAGGGTGACCAGATGTCCCAATTTTATAGGGACAGTCCTGATATTTGGGGCTTTTTCTTATATAGGTGCCAATTACCCCTCACCCCCTGTCCTGATTTTTCACACTTACTATCTGCCCACCCTAGACACAAGAAGAAGTCTAGAATAGTAAATCTAGAATTATGATGTTTGTTCTCTACAATTCATTCAGGTTTCAACCATCTTCAATAAAAGAGTGTCCATCCAACCGACACCTTGGACAATCTTTTAAAAATACACCAAAACAGCTAGACCCATCAATTACGCCAAGATCAAGAAGCCTGGCAACAACATAGATACAACAAAATTCAAACAGAATCCACACTAGAATCCCACCCCATTACTACCTAGCCCTTCCCATCATCACCCATCTTCTTTCAAGTGGAGTGAGGGAGAAAAGATGGGTCTTGCAGCATGCCCTGAAAGCTAATAAACTTGGGTTTGTATGAGCCAAGGGGAGGAATATCAAAAGGCCAGAGGCTCTAATGAAGAACCCTCTGCCAGTGCTCCCCTTCTCTCATAGTGATGTGGACCAGTTCAGGTGCCTCCACTAACTACATGGTAGCATGTCATGGGAAGAGAGAGATCTCTTAGATAGAACGAGTAAGCTTTGTAGGTGACTTAGTTTTTACCTATAGAGGCTTTATAGATTAAAACTAACACCTTAAAATCATCTTGGAAACCAATAGGCAGCTCATGTAGAGAACAGAAGCATAGGGTTAATATACTTACAGAAAGAAACACCATTTAACAAGCAAGACACCAAATTCTGCACAAGCTATAGTTTCTGGGTGCATTTAGGAAGTAGCCCCATGTAGAGAACATTGCAGTAGCTTAATTTCAAGGTGAGAAAGGCAAGGACAACAAAAGGTCTAGCTCAAAAAGAAATAGTCACAACTTCCTGGCCATATGTAGATGGAATAAAAGTTGATCTAGCGGTAGGTGCTACCTGACCTTTGTGAAGCTGCTGAGACCAGATCCCCAAACTATGCACTATGTCAACAAAAGGCAGGCACACACGCTCAAAGGGGCAGAAGTTATTCTTGCCTTCTTTTTCAGTTGTTTTGTCCAACATCATCCTCAGTTTGATCTAGAGTGAGTATCAGCCAGTTTGCCTTTATCCAGGCTCTCAAACTGCCCCAGGCAGCAATTAAAGCAATTGATTTCTTTCATAACTTCAGTAGAGATGGAGATATAAAGCTGTGTCATCTGAAAACTGCCAACCAATGTCAATTCACTAACCCTCTCAATAGCCTCATGTACACATATGCATCTTGATTAATTAAATAGTGAGAATATAAAAGTATAATCATAGAATCATAGAATATCAGGGATGGAAGGGACCTCAGGAGGTCATCTAGTCCAACCCCCTGCTCAAAGCAGGACCAATTCCCAACTAAATCATCCCAGCCAGGGCTTTGTCAAGCCTGACCTTAAAAACCTCTAAGGAAGGAGATTCCACCATCTCCCTAGGTAACCCATTCCAGTGCTTCACCACCCTCCTAGTGAAAAAGTTTTTCCTAATATCCAACCTAAACCTCCCCAACTGCAACTTGAGACCATTACTCCTTGTTCTGTCATCTGCTACAACTGAGAACAGTCTAGATCCATCCTCTTTGGAACCCCCTTTCAGGTAGTTGAAAGCAGCTATCAAATCCCCCCTCATTCTTCTCTTCTGCAGACTAAACAATCCCAGTTCCCTCAGCCTCTCCTCATAAGTCATGTGCTCTAGCTCCCTAATAATTTTTGTTGCCCTCCGCTGGACTCTTTCCAATTTTTCCACATCCTTCTTGTAGTGTGGGGCCCAAAACTAGACACAGTACTCCAGATGAGGCCTCACCAATGTCGAATAGAGGGGAACGATCACGTCCCTCGATCTGCTGGCAATGCCCCTACTTATACAGCCCAGAATGCCATTAGCCTTCTTGGCAACAAGGGCACACTGTTGACTCATATCCAGCTTTTCGTCCACTGTAAGCCTTAGGTTCTTTTCTGCAGAACTGCTTCCTAGCCATTCGGTCCCTAGTCTGTAACAGTAAATGGGATTCTTCCGTCCTAAGTGCAGGACTCTGCACTTGTCCTTGTTGAACCTCATCAGGTTTCTTTTGGCCCAATCCTCTAATTAGTCTAGGTCCCTCTGTATCCAGTCCCTACCCTCCAGCGTATCTACCACTCCTCCCAGTTTAGTGTCATCTGCAAACTTGCTGAGAGTGCAGTCCACGCCATCCTCCAGATCATTAATGAAGATATTGAACAAAACCGGCCCCAGGACCGACCCCTGGGGCACTCCACTTGAAACTGGCTGCCAACTATCAGTGAATCTGACCCCACTTTCATTTATGATTTTATAGATGAGGAAGCACTCTTTTTCCCAGTTGCTACCCTCAATTTATCCCCCCATGTGATCTCCTAGGCTATATTCCAGAATTATATCCCATAATTAATTAGTTTCCTTACAGTAAAATTCCAATTGGTGCAAATCAAGTAAGGTTCAGTGGTACAGAATTATTTAATTTCCATTATAAAAAGTAAGAGTATATCAACACAGCCAAGTTTCACTTAGGATTGGTGACTATTCTGTGTCGGAATTAAGGTAGCTGATGCGACAGGGCAATGAGGATGATTGACCAACCACTCTATCTAATTTTTGTAGCTCTTCTCTTTCCTCCTTCAAACCTAAGCATCTCACTGTTGCATGGTACACTATATACATTACAGACTCTAGTCAGTTTGTATAACATTTTTTAGGAGGTCAGACTAAATGAACAAGTGGTCCCTTCTGGCCTTTAAATCTATGAGTCTATGAATCTAATTTATTACAGCTTCCAAAAGTGTGCTGGGCGCTTCACACTAGAGATACAAAGACATCATTCCTGGTCCAATGATCTTACAAGCAAACCTCAAATGTGAGGTGACTAGTAGCCAGTATTGTCAACCCTAAGTGTTAAAAAATCATGGGATTGGCTTAAAAACCATGAGATTTTTAATAACAATACATTTGAGGGATTTTTGTCTCTCTCTCCTGGTTTGGGGTCACATTTGCAAGCTTTTCTCCACAAACCATGAGTGCTAGTATCTTCCTTTTTTAAAAAAGGAAAGCCGAGATTCTTACCTAATCACTTGACTGAGAGCTGGGGTTTTAAGAGGGACAACAAAAATGGAGAGACTTATAATAAAATTGTGAACGTTAATTGGAGGTAAATGTAGCCTCTCCCCTCCCTGACCATTTTAGGTGCCAGAGAGATGCAGCTCTAAGCAACGCACGGACAGAATGCAGCACTGGGAATTAAAACTGCCCTCCTAATCTGTGCTTGTGAGCTGGGACAGAGGAGAAGAGGCCCTGACGTCCTTTTCATGGATGTGACCATCCAGACATGTATACTGAGCATGGACGGACACAGTGTCTGTCAGGTTGAAGCAGTCAGTGTGGAGCAGCATCAAAAAGAGGCAGCGTTCCTCGGCTGCTCTCTGAAGAAAGGGACTTCATTTTGTCTCTCAGCTGGCGGGTCCAGCTGAGCAGAAGCACCTGACTTCATAGATGGTGTTCTCTTTCAACTTCTGTCCTTGAATCAGCTCAGCTATATTTAACGGAGAGAGAATCCAGTCCCCCTACCCAAGTGATCACCAGTTATACCCTGGATTCAGCAAGGAGGAGTTCATCTGGCAGTCTCAACTGTTAGGCCTTCCTTGCCTCAGAAATCAAGGGATTTCCAGGGTTTGAGTCACCTGGGACCTGCTCCATCCAGGGAGAGATCTGCCTTGCTCTGGGTCATTATAATGAGTACTGGGGTACTTCATGTAGCTAGTTAGGAAAGGGCTCCAAGGTGAGGAAAGTCCTGGTCCATGGGTGGACAATCGGATGAAGGCTCACCTAAAAAAGGATGCTGGTACCACAATGCACACAAGTGACAGGCTTGTAATGTGTATTTGATAAATTGATTGTTCAAACTTAAGTTTGTTCAGTCAGCATTACAGCTCCCCAACAAAAAGAGATATCTACATGTGCACTGACCACCCAGGACCAGTGGACACATTCTGGGGTTGCACCCACTTCCTGTGTGGGTTTTTGTTTATATTTGAATATTAGAGGGGATATTTTTATTTGAGGTGGGGGGGGTCACTTTTTTGTTAATTTATCTCTTCTCTTTGATTCCCCTGCCTTTTCATTTACCCCTTTCTTAGTTTAACTCTATCCTTCCTCTAATAAGGGTGCTTCTTTTTAAAATTGGCTGGCCCTTGATTTCTTCTAATTTTCAATGTCACAGAGACTGTAGAGGCACTACTCACTGAGAATCTAATTTAGCTCCAACAACCAGTAAACTAATGGCTGAGACCAGGGCCAGATTTAGACCTTACCCACCCCTAGGCACAGTATCTTCAGTGCCCCCCATGCCATGCCGGCCACAATATACTATGGTAAAGGTAGCA
This sequence comes from Chrysemys picta bellii, assembly GCF_011386835.1. NCBI lineage: Eukaryota > Metazoa > Chordata > Testudines > Emydidae > Chrysemys > Chrysemys picta. The sequence continues at coordinate 110,032,198 of NC_088795.1, read as the reverse complement.
ATAGTATTTGCATATGCGCATGAATAGAGCTGCAAGCACAGATACAGGCCGGTAACTAAGTGTAGCACAACACATGAGCATCTAAAGACAGCGACGATGTTGGTCAATCACAAACAAGCAGAGCCCATACCATACGCGATATGAAATCCAGGTGTAGTGTTGCCATGGTTTCCCATGTAATATTATCATTGGGTTGTTTATAATTTTTAAAATAAGCATACACTAACCACTTTTAACTGCGTATGTATTAACTTTTTAACCCACTTTTAACTTTTAGGTGTCCCTAGAATGCCGGCTCCCCTAGGCACATGCTTACTGTGCCTAACTGGAAATCCGGTCCTGGCTGAGCTCTGCCATCAGCCCAAGGAGCAAAGAACCCAACAGCTATTAATTCTAAGGTGGAACACTGAGCAACATAGAAGGAAGGAGCAAGTGGACTTCATCAGACTTGGGAATTAGCAGGGGTTACATAATTAATAAGAGTAGGAAGGAGAAAGGAAAGGGGTAATGTAAATAAGATAACTGGTCTAATTCTCTGCTTTTTTTTTTTTTTTTTTTTTTTTTTTTTTTTTATAATGGAGATATCCCATCTCCTAGAACTGGAAGGGACCTTGAAAGGTCATCGAGTCCAGCCCCCTGCCTTCACTAGCAGGGCCAAGTACTGATTTTGCCCCAGATCCCTAGGTGGCCCCCTCAAGGATTGAACTCACAACCCTGGGTTTCGCAGGCCAATGCTCAAACCACTGAGCTATCCCTCCCCCTGAACAGAGTAGCTCTAACGCCGGTTTACCCAGCCCCTGGAGGATTCCCCCTGCTACTGCACCACAACCTTCTAAAGATGAGGATAGCTCAGTGGTTTGAGCATTGGCCTGCTAAACCCAGGGTTGTGAGTTCAATCCTTGAGGAGGGAATTGGGGTAAAAATCTGTCTGGGGATTAGTCCTGCTTTGAGCAGGGGGTTGAACTAGATGACCTCCTGAGGTCCCTTCCAACCCTGATATTCTATGACATGGTCAGGGCATCCTTACACTGTGGTGATCTCCAGGAGCTCTAGAGACAGCTGCCAAACCTTTGAGCAGCTTCCAGATGCTGTAAGTTATGCCAGGGGCTGGCCCAGCATCCAAGTGTCCCAGGAGATGCTGGATGGCAAAGGAAAACCTTTGCAGCTCCCTCCCAAGTTATGCCAAGTATTCCTTGGCTGGATCCACGTGGTTGACATGGTCACTCAGTGAGGGCTTCTGTACAGCATGGTGGAGTAAAACAATTTTTAAGGGAATAAGGTAAATATATCTCCTGGTTTTATATATATGTTATCCCTTTTTCTAGTTAGCCTGAAGGCACATGGTTAGTCACCACATTGCCCTGTCACATCAGTCACCTCAGTTTTGACACAAAAGTAACAACCGATGTCAAGCAAAAGGCAATTATTTCTCCATGAAAGCTGACTCTTGGGCTTCTTCTGAGTACAAACTGACAAGGTTTGTTTTCATTGTATGAGTGACAGGTGTGTGATGAAGGAGACAGCCACCCGTTAGGGATGAACTGACCTAAAACTACCTAGTACATTTGATATTAATAGCATGAGGATGCACTTGAACCATTGATTCAGAGATAAAATTACTATTTTGTGTTTTTTTAAAAATCTATTATCGATTGTCTCATCTTTCCAATCCTGTTTTAATAAGGGGGAAATGGTTATTGCAACATGATTTTTAAAAAGTGGTATAGGCACATGTTTAACATGTCAACAAACAGGGAAGGTAGAAGAAGAAGTAGAGATAAGAAGCTTGGGTTAACTATGTTACATGTCACCTTTCGCAATTCAAATTTATGCAAATTTATGACCATTGAAGCCAGCCATTGGGGCGATTTACTTCCCTATCTATTATTATTTGCAATCTGAGAGGTTTCACAGTTTCCCATAGGGCTTTCTTCTTTTAAACTGTTGTCTGGGATACAGCAGCATGGTATTCTGGACCTACTAATGAGACAGGGTGAGAGCAAGGTGCCTAAGGAGTGAATATGATCTTGTGTGATCTCAGTTTACGAGAACATTGGGATGTGTTATGGGCTTTTGCCTATGAATACATGTACGCAGCACAAGAATCCCCAGAGCAGAACTTTATTAAAAAAGCATTACCCCAGAAATTGACTGTTGTTGCTATTACAGCACATGAAAAACAAACTATTGGCAAAGTGGTAAGGTCCCTTTAAAGTAGTATGCCTGTTATGGTATATGAACGAGGCACACTGTTAACACCCATGCAGCTTCACCAATGACAGTAGCCCTCGTGTAGATAAAATGTTGTTTGAAGCTGGGTTATTTTTTACCACTGCGTTAATGTAGACCTGCTGTCAGCAAGTTTAGATTATATGGTTTTTAAAACACTAGAGGCAACCTGGAGCCTTGTCTGCACTAGCATTCCCATCATTGCTACCACTGCTGGGGCTGCACCAGTATTAACAAAAATGGGGAAATAAGCCTAGGGTAGACCTTGCCAGTAATATAGACAAAACGCAGTATCGGCTATTGCTGTTACCTGTGCATCCAAGAAAAGCAAAGGATGGAATACATCCCACAAAGCATAAACATGACTAGCTAGAAACAGGTGCAATCTCATTCAGGAAATTGCTACTATTCCTTTCAGTTGCTTCATCCCAGCCTATCAATATTATTTCAGAATATGCTGAGTTGAGCCTAATCAGTCAGCTTTGCCCCAAGCTGCAATTTCAGCCAGCACTGGGTAAATTGCTCAACTATACCAGATGGGTCAGATGCCATGGAGACATATTGCTATATTTCGTCAACATACTAAAGCTCTTCACCATCCCTTCTAGTGGCACCACACACGTTGAACAGGAGGAGTGACAAATTAGAAACCTGTCATACACCACATAAAGGAACCTTCTGAACAGATGGTTCTGAACAGATGGTTAACTAAATTTGTAAATTTCTTTACAAAAATCAGAGTCACTCAAAAGAACTCCATCTACCTGTGTAATGGACCACAGAAGTTTCAACAGTCCCTCTTGATCAATGGTATCAAAGGCAGCTGGCAGACTTAAAGAAATAGCATGGGCATTTGATACTCTGCCATCCCCCAAAAGAGGCTATTGTCTAATGCAACTAGCACTGTTTTGGTATTCTATGCAGGCCTTCTCAAAAAAGGAAATTTTGAATAAATGAGAAGAGATTGATAGTTGGCAAGATACTCACACATAACAGTAGAAGCTTCATAACGTTTCCGTAAGAACAAATGGCACACTGAAGAAAGGAGTTCATTATCTCTATCAACAGCATGGCCAGTGATTCTCCTCTGCCTTTCACCAGTCAAGGAGGCCATAGGTCCAACTCACAGGTGGCAGCCTGCAGTTCCCCAAACACAACAGTGAGTGACCCTGGCTGAAACTCAGGCAAAGAAGACTTAGCATTTGTCCACTCAAGACATTTCTCTCCCACCCCAGAAGCAGACAGCTGAGTCCAGATCATAACAATTTTACCCGTAAACATGAAAATTCCAGAGAGAAAAACTCAATTCTGTAACTGAGTGGAAACATCCTAGATTAACCAGCCTCTCTGTCATGCAGAACAGGGTTGCTGTTGGGAACTCTGAAAACCTTTCTTCCACTCCTTCACAGTCATGGGGAAAGGCATCAGCAAATCTTTCTAAAGCATTTGGGTAGACTTTGCATAAGAATTCTGCTGATGATTCAAACAGAGACTCTAGCAGTCTTCCTTCTCACTCCACTGTTGCAAGTCATCTATAAACCAGGGTGACCTGTGTGCTTGAAGTTGGGAAAGAGGATGTTTAGGGGCCACTTTCTCAATACAGACTATTGATTGGCTGACAAACCACTCTAAGAGCATCCACCCGTAGAGCCTTGTACACATCCAGATAAACTAGATGAAGAAATTGTTGGGTGTAATCTACATCCCACCAACCAAATCCAGCCAAACCTCAAGATCGAGGATGGTTAGCTGTATGAAGTAACAAAACAAAAAAATAAACAAACAAATAAAAAATAAACAAACCAACTTTGCTAACATTTTCTATTTAGAAAAAATGGATCAACTGAAGATGCCAAAATACAAGTCCTAATTCTGTGAACATTTCTAAATATTTATATTCCCCTCATTACCATAAGGTAATAATTACAAAATAAATTATCTTTTTCTTCCCTGCCCATAGGAGTAAAAACTCCAAAAAGTCATTTTTTCTTATTAACTTCAGAAACTAGGCCCAAGGATTAAGAGGCTAAATGTATCTTGTGTTTTCGCTTATTTGTTTTGGGTTTATTTTTAAAATTCTATTGATGATAGACTTTTATAAAAGCAACTGTAGTTCCACCTTGTATATTTTCATCTAGGGCTGTCTCTTTGAGAAAGGAGTTCAAAAAACATTGGTTTCAGTGTACATAATGCTCCTTAGGCATTCTACATAGTAACTGGAAAGAAGCATCAATAGGAGTGCAGTTTCCCTGACAGGCAATGCAATGTGATAACTACCTGCAACATGCTGATTCAAATGGAGAAGTCATTATAATTGTGCATTTTCTTCTATTTTTTGAAGAAAATGAATTCTAGAATAGGTGTGGAAGTTTGACAAGCTAAGGACGCAACGTTTACAGCACTACATAACAAAGGATGCTGTAAAATCTCCATTTTTGTCAGATGAATCAGTAATAGCTGCAGCAGTGAAAAATAATGATCAGGTTTAAATGCATTAGAAAGTTACATCTTTGAAACAGTAATATCCAAATTTCCTTATTTTTTATTTGAACATTACCTTTTTACTTGGATCTAGTCTCCCATCCCTTAAAAAACTCTCTCTTGCAATAAATGAAACTCTGCTAAACTCAATGGAGCTATATTGGTATAAGTCGGAGCAGAATCGGAATCCCATAATTCTTAACATGATTACCCCAGTGGGTGTTATAAACTTTGAACATGTCAAGAGCTATATATAAGAACAAGGGATTGTGGTTAAGGTTTTAAAATGCAGTACAGTGGGTACCATAAGAAAATGTATAGCTACAAAAAACAACAACAACAACAAAACCAAAACAAACAAAAACCCTGACTTTGCTAACATAAAGCAAAGTTAAGCTGTGAGCCAGAAGCAGGCCCTGCTCACAGAAGCTGGCAAGGAAAGGGCTGATGCTGCAAAAAGAGACATACCTATAAGGTACGGGACACCAGATATCAGAACATACACTATACCGGAACATTCCACAGATAACAAGGAACAGGCCGACCCATCCCAATGACAGGGGCAAAAGGGTAAAATGATGGATAGAGTTGTTTTGATCGAACCAACATGTACAAGGTGAGAGGCGGCACCTTACTACGTAGAGGGGTTGCACCTTGCTACGTAGAGGGGTTGCACCTCAATACGTCAGGAGTGATGTGTAACTTGTTTGTACCTGTGTATAAGAATGTATCCCTGGGGTGGTGTCTTTGTCCGGCCACGGGGGCAGTGGAAAGTCTCGTCGGGTCTGCTGGGTCAGCTATCTGCGCAGAGCTGGGGCAGCACACAGAGGGAACACACGAATGCAGCCGAGTGATATCAACAGGAGAAAGCAGAAGCACCACACTGGTAGCATCTGACAACACTGGTGACCCCGACCACTGATCTGGTGAGTAAGCAAAACTGCCGTGGTAAGAATCGCTATCTAACATGGCAGTAAACCTCGAGCTAGGAAACCCCCTTATTCCCTCCCTTATGATTCCCACGGAGTTTGATAACTCTTAGACCCGCTGGATTGCCAGTAAGGGGGGTCCATATGAATTAAAAAAAAAAAGTAGGGAAACTTGGACTGGCTTATGTAGAGCGATGGTAGAAACCGAAGCTCTAAGAAACAGTAATAAGAGTAAAAAAGCAAAAATTTTGCAACTCATGTCTCTAGCAGTGAAACGGCTCAGACAGCATGCTGGCATGCTGGCCAAACAAGTAACAAAAAAAACAGGAGAAGTAGAAGAGGTAACCCAGGCAGTCGAGCACTGGAAAGCCCAAGCTCTGTTAGCAGGGCAACAGGCGGTCCAAACTCATGATATGCTCGAGCAAGTAAAGCAAAAAAATAAAAAATTAAAAACAGCTGTAGAAAACCTGCAGAAGCAAAAAGTGCCGTCCCCTGTTATAAATATTAGTGGTAAACAACAGGCTTCAGGTAGCTACCCTGTGCCTGAAGAATGGGGACAGAAGTGGAAAAAAAGTAGTCCTAGTAAAATTAAAAGATGAAACGAGGTCCACTGTATTGCAACCACCACCTTATGATAAAAGCCACGTTCCAGTTAAACTTAAACTGAGACCTAGACTGGTGCCTGTCAGAACGGGACAAGTAAGTGCACAGAAGGAAAGAGTAGCACATAATACTTTCACAGAATTAGTAAATCAGATGAAAGAAAATATAGAACAGTTCACAGAGCACATTAAGAGACAGAAGCTGCGACTCGATCACAGAAGAGTAAATAAAAAAACATTTCAAAGTAAAAAACCAAAATTAAGTAGGTTAACACCTAAAATTGATGCATTAACACATGGATTTGCCCAAAACCAGTTAACTGCAGCAAAAACGGGCACTCCTGCCATCCATTTGGCATGCACACAAAAGCAACAAACATTGGGGGAACAAATTCAGGTTTTACAAGAGCAGGTAACTACCCCCATTCTCCTCTCAAAGCCAGGATAAAAAACAGGGGTGCGGTTCCTAACTGTGCAGGTTCCCAACTGCTTTGACCCACAAAACCACACTCCGCGCTCATATTTGAAAATAGAACCTTCTTTCTCAAATATTTTTTACATACCGGTTAAGTTTTGTCCTTTATATGTTTTCTTAGTTTTCTTAGTTTGCTAAACTTGCTGCTGCTGCCTGTACCTTCAAATATTTTGATAAAGTTAATCTCTCTTGGCTCAAGTCTCGCTACCTTCCTAGGTTGCTCTTCACCCCACACCTTTCCCCCACCGCTCCTCAATTCTGCTCTCTCTCTTTGTTTTAAAAAAGTTAAAAGTTATAGTTTTTACAGAAACCTCCAAAAATACAGCAATTAAAAACAAACTAAAACAAGAAACAAGGTAAAAACTTTACTTTAAATAAATCCAGTAAATTAAGTATTTTAACTCTTCAAAAATGCAACAGTTAGAATTATTCCTAACTTTCTTAAAGATATGGTTGCCAAGCAACAGAAATGCACACTCAATTCTAGCGCCATTTGTTGTTAATTGTAAGTTTGTCCTGTATGTCATGTGTGTTGTTTTGTGTTGTATGTTGTGTGTGTCACGTGACTATTTTTTATTATTTTTATTTTGTTGCAACAAAAGTCAATTTTATACCCTTTTAAAAAATTATGTATCTGTAGTACCACACTATTTTAAGATCATGGTTGGGGTATAATCATAGTATTATTAGCACCAATATTTTGTGCAAAGTTCAAAAAAGTTTCAGTTACAAATATATGTACATATATTTCCATATATTTCTGCCTCAACAAATAATGCAATTGCAAACAAAAAATATTTTCTTATCAATCACAGTTTTGTTTTGTTTTTTAAATTTTTTTTTAAATTTGTTATTCAAAGAAAAAATGTAATGGGAAACCTTCAACATTAAGGTAAAGATAATAACAAAATGTTAATTTCTTTTTTGGGCTTTTTATAAACTTGTTTGCACTTTTAAATATAGTTATAAGAATGTCATAACCAAAATGTTTTAAAATAACAATTTATGCATAAAGCTAACCAAACAATTTCAACAGGTTTCCATGTTTTCAACAGGTTTCCACCTTTGGCTCCCAAACATAACAAAGCATCATGAAAGTATACCCTCAAATACCCTCAAAGTACTGTATTTAAAATTTATTTTGGTTTAATTTTATAGTTGGTTTCATTTTGTATGCTTTTCTTTTGTTATGTTATGTAAGGTTACCATACGTCCGGATTTTCCCGGACATGTCCGGCTTTTGGGGGCTCAAATCCCCGTCCGGGGGGAAATCCCCAAAAGCCGGGCATGTCCGGGAAAATCGGGAGGGCTCGGCCGGGGCCTCTTTGTCTGGGGTCGCCGGGGCCGGTGCGGGGCCGGGGGCCAGGCCGGGCCAGGGTCGCAGTGCCGGGCCGGGCTGGGCGCGGGGCCGGGCGCGGTGCCGGGCCCGCGGGGTCGGGGAGCCGGGCCGGGAGCCGAGCCGGGAGCCGGGAGCCGGGCCCGCGGGGTCCAGGGTCGGGGAGCCGGGAGCCGGTCCGGGCCCGCGGGGTCGGGGAGCCGGTCCGGGGTCGGGGAGCTGAGCCCACGGGGCCAGGAGCCGGTCCGGGCCCGCGGGGTCGGAGAGACGGTCCGGGGTCGCGGGGTCGGAGAGCCGGTCCGGGGTCGCCGAGCCGGAGGGGCCGCCGGGGGTGGTCGGCCGGGGCTGGCACCCCAGGGCCCGAGCCGACCCAGGCTGGAGCCACCGGGGGCCAGCCTGGGCCGCGCCTCCTCCCCCTACACTCCCCCTTACCTGCTACAGGCTTCCCGCGACTCAAATGTTCACGGGAAGCAGGGGAGGGGGCGGAGACTTTGGGAGGGGGCGGAGTTGGGGCGGGGGGGCGTGGGCGGGGCTGGGGGCGGGGCCAGGGCCCCGGGGAGTGTCCTCCATTTGGAGGCACAAAATATGGTAACCCTATGTTATGTTAATGGGAAGCAGTGGTTGTTAAAGTTGTGCTTCTAAACAGTTTAAAAAAGTGAAATTGGTATCACAAGCAAATTAACTCTAAAAAGCTTGGTAAAAATTCTGTTAACTCCTTTGCTGAAACAAATTGTTCAGCAAGGGAAAGCAATACACCTTCTCATGGAAGATTCTGAGCATTTATTTTAGCCGTTAAGGATTACATTTCGTATAAAAATATTGGTAATGCACTTCAAATGAAAATGAATGTCTATACAACAATTGCAGAAGTATAGCTTGTGTTATAAAAGGCTCGGTCCCTATTACATTGTTCTTATTACATTGTAAACAAACTAAGTTAAACTATGTATTAAGTTTGAGTTACTGAAAACAAAAACAAAAAAGAAACAAGCAAAAATCCTTTATTATGTTAACTAACTAGCTGTTTAAGTTGCATCCCACAGACCAAAGACACCAGAAAATATCACACCCTGAAGACACCAGATGATATCAGTATACAGTGAAGAAACCCCCAAGCATCAAGAACAGAAAAATGAAGTACTTTATAAATAAGAGACTGGTTAAATACACCTCTATCTACCATATATAGACAATTAAGTTAACAATCAGCTAAAAACCACTAGCTGGACCAGAATAAGCCATCATTTAATTTCAACTTGGTTACTATGTAAAAACAACTGTATTATTGCTGTACTACTGTATTATTGTTGTACTATTGTCTTATTGTTGAATGGTATTATTGCTGTACAACATTTACAATATGCATAACCTTGCTAAACTGTTTAACCAACACACAGGTAAAAATCAACAAACAAATGGCAGCAAACAACGTGAAGGCAAAGAAAAAACAAAGTGGTAAACAAACAAAAAGTTACATAGTAACGACAAATTGGGTAAACAAATTGCCTGTTAGTACCAGTCATAATTGGGTCAGTGACACTGCATCCTAACTGAGGCACATGTTATTCAAAACAATCTTGTTCAGTGTCTGGGTACCAATACTACATCCTGACACAGCACTATTTGATCAATTGGTTACTGTCCATTCAGTAGGTTATGTGGAAGACAGCATCCATAAGAAACAACTGGATCTATGTCAACTACTGGTGTATCGCAAAGCCGTGCAACCAGTGGAACAGAGAAGCTAGCCACTTCTATTTCCTGCCCAGTGAAGCTAACCAGAGGGTGACAATTAGCAGTAAAGATAACCTATAACATGAATGGACAGTACTGAGTAGTAACTAATTACAATATATTCATATATAAAGGCCTCAGTGGTAGTGTCACTACTCCAAATTTCTGTTTTACTTCTTATATACATAGCACTGTGGGACACACTATCACAATCCCTATTCCAATATTTCAAAACACTCAGCCTACTACTAATGATAAAACAGGTGATAACTGGAATTGCCCTAATAGGAGTGTGTTTCTATCTGTGTCACCAAAGTAAAAGGGCCAGAGTACAACACCAGACTGGAAAAACATGGTTATGCTTGCATATAAGGTGGTGTAATATGTACACATACATACTATACATATATGCCCATACACACTACAAATATATATACCATATCCATATAATTCATATATATTAATTATTTGGGAGTGCCTCTAAGGCTCAATCATAATACTACATTCCTCAGTCATGGTCCCGGGCCTAACATTCCCAGGCCCACCATAAGGGACTAAAAAATAATTGGATAATAAAATCTGCCTATCAGTCGTACATGGGAATGTGCAGACTAAAAAGACAGATGGGGCATGGGTGTATGGATGATAAAATAACGTAACCGCATAACAGTGTTTAGCCCACTGGGTTATCCTCAGTCCATGCATTATGCTTTTCCGGGACGATGGGTAAACATCCTCCCCGTAAAAAGACAAAAAGTGGGGGAATGTAGTAAGAGGAGGCCCTGAGATATAAACCTTGGTATCAGAGGCCTGGTATGAGGCCTAAGGCCTGAACTAAAGTAATGGTCAAGACTTTGCTAACATAAAGCAAAGTTAAGCTGTGAGACAGAAGCAGGCCCTGCTCACAGAAGCTGGCAAGGAAAGGGCTGATGCTGCAAAAAGAGACATACCTAAAAGGTACGGGACACCAGATATCAGAACATACACTATACTGGAACATTCCACAGATAACAAGGAACAGGCCGACCCATCCCAATGACAGGGGCAAAAGGGTAAAATAATGAATAGAGTTGTTTTGATCGAACCAACATGTACAAGGTGAGAGGCGGCACCTTACTACGTAGAGGGGTTGCACCTTGCTACGTAGAGGGGTTGCACCTCAATACGTCAGGAGTGATGTGTAACTTGTTTGTACCTGTGTATAAGAATGTATCCCTGGGGTGGTGTCTTTGTCCGGCCACGGGGGCAGTGGAAAGTCCCACCACTGAGCCGGGTCCTTGCCAAGAGGCACTTTCTCGTAGTATGCCCTGAATTAGGCTCAGAAACCTACAGGGAACTGCAATTGTTTCCGAGATCGCAATAAACCTGGCCGAGGTGCCTTTGTACCTTACTAGACTCTATGGTCATTGGGGGTTCTCGTCAGGTCTGCTGTGTCAGCTATCTGCGCAGAGCTGGGGCAGCACACAGAGGGAACACACGAACGCAGCCGAGTGATATCAACAGGAGAAAGCAGAAGCACCACACTGGTAGGATCTGACAACAACTGGTATAAAATGAAGAACTTTAAAATACACTTCGTTTAGTTAGTCCAATCCTGGAGTCCTTACTTGGCCTTATGAAAGGAAAACTTCTATTGACTTCCGTGGGTATTTTGTCCACATGACAACTGCAAGATTTGGCTCAGTGTTTTAAAAAGTTAAATAAAAATGAAATCACTTTTAGTGCATTAACTCAACCCAAGCAAAGAAAATGAACGAAGACAACTTGTCATACTGAAAACACATCTCCACTAGAAAAATGTGACCCTACTCCTTTATCCCAGTGCAGAAAGATTCAGGACATATTTTAGGAACCTGAATGCTTTTGTGGGTGAGCAGATCATGTATGAAACCCAATATCTGCAGATGGTTCGCTTTGTGTTTGCTGAAAGTATTGCCACATTCCGCAATCAGACATTAGGGGGAAGTCCTTATCCACAGAGGACTTTAGGACATGTCTATAGGTAGCATTAGTTTGCAGCAAGCTGGTGTAAGTCTACAGCACACTAGTGTGCCATGCGCTAACTGGCCATGTGGATCCCGCTACTGTGCAATAAAACTCCATAGTGCACTTTAACCTACTGCTTAATCTATTATTAAAACACCCATGCACATGCACACTTTGCCTTTGTCCTGTAAACCCTTAGACATGTGCACAACTTCACTCACGCATAGTCCCATTGGCTTCACTTTGCAGTTAGATAACCTTGAATATATTCAGTAGTACAGGCAATTGCTAAAGTAAGAAGAAGTACAAGAGAGAGGACTTCAGTGTGACTGGTCACATGAGTAAATTATGCATGTTCCTACATTTTTTCATGATCAGGGTCTTTCAGGTTGTTCAGAATAGAAGTAGCATTCATTTGACAAAGAGATGGAGTCAGTGCAACAATAGGGGTAATCTTGCATTTGGAGTTCCTGATTTGCAGCCAAGTGAATGTGTGAGATTACTAGAAATGAGTAGTGTTTCAAGAAAAGTATTTGACAGTTTTTAAAAATAGGCTCTGCTCTTTGTGAATGTACTTCTGGTCTGCATTTTACAGCCAGGTGGTCAGGCTAGTCAATGGGTAGAGTTATTCCAGTTATTCTGAAAAAGTTAACAGTTATTTCCCATTCTTCACTTTTACCTATTATTTCTTTCCAGCCATCTCCTTAAAAATTGCCTGTTTAAACCATTATAAATAAATATGGTTACCTTGCTTTCTGCTGCAGTCCCTTGTGCGTTCATACACTTTTTGCAAATAACCTTTCCATCTGCAGTAATCCAGGTACCTAACTGTAAATACTTACTTAGTTTGAGGCAAATGCAATTTTTAAGCTTATTTCACAGCACAATTGTATTGGAATTAAACCCAGGATCTCAGAGTGAACATGTAAAAAGCAACAGAGGGTCCTGTGGCACCTTTGAGACTAACAGAAGTATTGGGAGCATAAGCTTTCGTGGGTAAGAACCTCACTTCTTCAGATGCAACTGCATCTGAAGAAGTGAGGTTCTTACCCACGAAAGCTTATGCTCCCAATACTTCTGTTAGTCTCAAAGGTGCCACAGGACCCTCTGTTGCTTTTTACAGATTCAGACTAACACGGCTACCCCTCTGAGAGTGAACATGGTATTCCATTTAGTAAAATACTCCATTTTTTTTTGGATATTAATATTGGACATTATCCTTCTGTGTGTATTTTTATGCTACTTTATAACTTATGTGCTGCCAATCCTGCAGTCCTAAACCAGATAAAACTATTGACTTCAATTGGTCTTTTGCCTGAATCAGGACTGCAGGATCAGGATATATAATTGTCGCACAATATTTTCCAGAGTGTTTTCATATAAACTCTTCAATGCTGAGCATAATCAATTGACACTGTGGTTTTGTTAGCTTTATGATGTTTAAAGATAATATACGTGTCCCTCAGGCTGCTATTTTGATTATCACAGTATACTCAAAACCACTTTATTAGAGTGGTCAATAAAGCAGAACAATACGTCTTTTAGCTAGATATCATACAAGAATGAAATAAATTCTTACTGAAAACAGATGGCCTGTTGCAGTGGTCTCCTTAGAAACTTGTCAGTTTGGCCTTAAATAAATAGTGGTATCTCAGGATTTGAGGTAGTTTATTTAATTATCTAAAGCAATTGTCAATCTCTTCATGGTGACCACTGGAGTTGTGCATTGAATAACTATATAGAATTGTTGGCTATTGGATCTTTTGTAATGTGCTGATACAGAGATAAGGAAAAAACTGTATTTCATTGTATGGCTTATTTTCAACGGCACTTTTCTCTTCACACCAGCATTTCACAGTGCTTCTGTTTTATCTTCATACTTCAAAACCTGGCATATGGTAAATTCAACAAGGTTTTTGCAGGAGTTAGAAGTGACAGCAACAGTATCTCAGGAGCATCAGACAAACGCAGTCATAAGTCAAGTTCCCCATTCCAGTATGGGATTTCCATACTAATTGAGGACATCATATGGCTTCAGAATTCAAAGCCTTTTCCTCCACTATGACCAGTCTAAAGGAAGAATAAATGTTAGGGCAGTGCCACATACGAGGGTAGCTAAATGTAATTGTTAAAGTAGCAGTAGTTAATGTAATACTGATATATTACAATTAGCACTTGGAGTTTTCCTTTCATTTTTAGGCACATTGTAATAGTATACTATATTTATCGTTCCCAGAGGCTAAGTTTATTGAGATGCTATAGACACACTGAGGCAAATTCTGGCCTGAGCTCCATGATAATCCCTCCAAAAACAGAGTATTGGGCAGATTGGACATCCCTATTCTGCCTCTCCCCAAATCCAGGCAGTCTTCTTTACAGACTTTTTGTGACATGCTGCAGAGGGGTGCTGTGGGGTGGTACTTAACAGAAAGAAGGCAGTAGGTGCCTATTTATACCATTATGCCCTCTTTTTGCTCAGACCTCTGCACAAACTATATATGCTTCTGGCAGGAATTTGGCCCACCAAGTGGAAGGTAAATTTCCTGTGATGAGTTTATTCATTTGATCTGTAGAAGCTCCATGATAATAGAGAATAACTAAGCTCTGTATTAAGCAACAGAGGGTCCTGTGGCACCTTTAAGACTAACAGATGTATTGGAGCATAAGCTTTCATGGGTGAATGCCCACTTCATCAGACGCATGTAATGGAAATTTCCAGAGGCTGGTATAAATATGCAGGCAGGAATCAGTATGGAGATAACGAGGTTAGTTCAATCAGGGAGGGTGAGGTCCTCTGCTAGCAGTTGAGGTGTGAACACCAAGGGAGGAGAAACTGCTTCTGTAGTTGGCTAGCCATTCACAGTCTTTGTTTAATCCTGAGCTGATGGTGTCAAATTTGCAAATGAATTGAAGCTCAGCAGTTTCTCTTTGGAGTCTGGTCCTGAAGTTTTTTTGCTGTAAGATGGCTACCTTTAACATCTGCTATTGTGTGGCCAGGGAGGTTGAAGTGTTCTCCTACAGGTTTTTGTATATTGCCATTCCTGATATCTGACCTGTGGACAGTCACTACGTAAGAGGATAAATGGACAATTTTTCAATTTGACTATAACATTCTCATGACATTATTTGCAAGAATAGAGAGAATTTTCCCCAATTTAATGACCCAGATTGCCTTCTGTCTACAGGAACTAAATTCTCCTCCAATTTCAACTGGATAGAAGAGTCTTCACTTCCTGCCCTCAGTTGTGTTCTAAAGTTGTTGTGCACCATTTAAGAATTATAACACATTATTTATATAGCACCAACGGCTTTACAGACCCGTAGGAAGACAGGTACCCCACCCAAAATAGCTGACAAACTAGATATCTGATGCTTTCCTGAAGACATACAATATGCCAGTGTGACATGGTTTTAAAATATTTTTATCCTGGTTATAATGGCCTAGAGCAATTGACAGATTTTATACAACTCAAACTTTCTTTGACAATTTCTAAAAGTCAGTCTGTTTTTCTGAAACTGTCTAGTCGATACTGAAAATCAAGGTTTGTAAAATGATGGGGAAATGAATCATGGGAAATGTAGGCAAAGAACAGCCAGGAAGTGTTTGACTAGGTAGTTAACCTCAGCAGGGTATGTTTGGTGCTGTTACACTGAAAAATGTTAATAACTAACACCAAGTGAGTCTTTGATTCAAAGAAAAATAGTTCTATGTAAGCTCAAAAGCTTGTGGGCTGGTTTACACTGAGAACATTCACTGGCATAGCTACATCTCTTGCTGTGTGAAAAATCCGTACCACAGATGCCAATCTAACCCCCAGTGTAGACAATGTTAGGTTGACAGAAGACTAGGCATCTAGTGGGATTTTCAAAAACATCTGCTTCTTTAGGTGCCTAAATACCTATTAAAAATCTGGTCCACAGGCACCTTTGAAATTTTTACCCAATTGCCTGATCCTGCACCATTGAAGCTGATAGGGGTTTTGCCAATGATTTCAATGGGAACGGGAGCAGGTCCCTAACTCTCTCAGGCTCTTTTGAAAACCCCAGCCAGAAGTGATTGCAGAATCAGGGCCTTACACTTAAAGCAATCCCTTTAAAAACGAATCCAGTTCTCTCCTCTACAAATACTTTCTCCTGATTGATTTTTTTTTAATTAAGAGTGCATCAGACCATTTACTTCACTGACATTAAGTGATCCATGCTTGCAGACATTCAGAGAGGAACGAAGGAATTTGAAGAAAAAAAATAGGATTAATTTATAAAATAACTGTTTATTTGAAAATTCTGCAGCATTTACAGTGTTTCTACTTGTATGTTTCTACAGTGTTCCAGTATATTATTAGCTCTGCTAAGAAGGCATTGTTTATTGAAATAGGAGTAAGCAGTTGTGGAAGCAGAGAAAGAACTGTCATGCATTGCAGTCCCTTCCTGTCAGTTCTTTCTCTGCTTCCACACAGTGCAGTAAAGAATGCTACTACCGTTTTCACCATTGTACTGCATTACGTCCGTACATATTTCAAACTGTGAACATTTTATTGGATGAGAATAAACTAATTTCTATGAAAATACTGTTTTCTTTTTTCTCAGTCTTTAGCTATTTTTAGGTTATATATTTTAGATGTCCATGTTTGGAAACTAGCTTCTGTGGTTGAATATCTTAAAAACAGAAAAATGTTTCTATAAATCTTATTCCTCTCACCCCGCCCCTCTTTTTGTGGAATAACACTTTTGAAGATAGAGCCATAATGTAGCAGAAATAACAACAATTAATAATGGGGGTGTAGCGGTAAAACTGTTTGGCAGATCAAAGTTATAATCTTCTTGTCAGGCCTCTACTAGCTTGCCTTCTTTTACATGGCTTAAAGCAAGAACACAGAAAAGAAAGCTTTTGCTACATACTTTTGATAGAAGAACAATACTGAGATGGAGTGTATGAACCCATCCTTGGCTGAGACATGGAAGGGTTAAACCTCTTCATTGGACAATTTCAACTCAAAATGAGAGGAGAGGGTGGTGCTTGGGAAAAGAAGAAGGTCTCCTCTCTCTCTCATTCTCCTTTCCCCACAAGAGTAGAATGGAGCTATTTAGCCACTAAACCAGCAGGAGAATTTTATTGTTTGTAGTTAGGTCACTATGACCAAAAGGAAATAGAGGCCTGGATTAGGCCTGATAAGAAAAACAGGAGGGAACATGTCTGAGAAGTGAGCTTGTTTTTATGTTTCCCTTCCATCCTTGCTTACAGGTTTGGTGATCCCAACCTCATGACAAGGGCCAGTGACTCTATTACAAATACTTTTTTCAGATGATTCAATTACGTGATTTAAATGGCAAGGATTTCATGGATTCAAACAGCTGTGGCCTACTGTAAACATTATCATTTTGTACCACATTTTCTTTGTATGGATAATAAATAGTAGCAATAATATCATAATGAAGATTCCAAAATTAGATACAACGATCTTTTGCCAGTCTCCACTATCTTTCTTTATAATTAAATGCAGAAACTTCAGGGAAGTTTTTAAGTTGGCTTCAACCTCCCCTAGCCCTGCAGAACTTGGGGCAGAAGATTAAAAAAGCTGGGGCTATGTTACTTTTCCACAACTCCTATACCATCAAAGGGGTCTTCCTTTAAAAAGGGGCAGTAGGGAAGCCATGGCCTGAAGAATCCATTAAAGCCATGCTTCCAAGGAACGGAGCCAATCCACAGGGAACCAAAGTAGGTGTGGAGGCACAGAGTTCCAGAAGACCTCCCACTGATCTCCCAGATCCCAGTGAATCAGTGGACCTTCACCCCTGGACCATTTCTTGGGGGAAGAGCAAATTTTTTCCTCCTCAAAATGGAACAATTGTGGGGTGATCTCCATGTGGAGAGAATGGAGTAGGATTCCTCTGCCTTAATTGCAGATTTTCTCCCAGAAGGAAGCAGTCTGGCCCTTGGTGTCTTTAATCCCATCAGAGAACTCAGAAGTGGCCTTGTAAAATTCTACTTGCCCAGGATGAGTTATTTTGAATAGTCAAGTAAAATATCATTAGTCTTATTATTTCATTACTGTGATTATTGATGATAGAGAAAGAGAGCAGATTTTGTACCTGGGCTGATTAAATTTCATGACAATTTTGCAAGATTGGTGGAATTCTGCTCAAAATTAAATATAAATAAACATACATTTGACCATGGACAATTTAAGCCCAAAGGTGAATGTTTCAGAAAGTTAACAACCTGTGAAAACAGGAGGTTATTAATGAAACTTCTCTGCAACCTTAGTTACAGTTCTTTATTGCGTAGCTGTAACAATTCACTGCAAACCTATAATTCTTAGATTTTCAGCAAAAAAAATGTTGTTTGCAGAAGTTAAAGGTTTCTATGACAAATATATGTACAGTACTTCTTACAAATCATCATAAGTGATGATGATGATGTAAATCAAAAGTGCAAAATATGAAGTCACAGCAAATACTGCCGCATACTTTAATTTACCATAGCCCTCAATTGGTAATATTTATGGGGCTGCTGTCAAAGTCAGTTCTTTTCATCTATTAAAGCCTAGACAAAATATTATGAGACTCTGCTTCTTTAACCATAATAATGTTTATTATTCTTGTAAATATATTTCAACATGCTTGGACTGATAGGTGTTTGCATAATATTTATTGTGCAGTGATTCTGATTAATCAGAATTATAGGATGGCATTATTTTGCAACAGAAAAATGTTTGGGACAAATTTTGAAAGAGAAAGTAATTAAGGACATAGAAGTAAATAGTAATTGGGATAAAATATAACATGTTTTTACAAAAGGTAGATCATGCCAGATCATGCTGATCATACAACTGATTGTTCACTTAGCTGGTTATAGAGGTATGAAACAAAGAATCAAAATCACAACTCTGCCTGAGTATGGGCCTTCTCTCGCTAGGATAGTCTGAGGCCTTGTTCTTGGTCTAAGGTCTTTGGCTAAGCATCAGGGGCAGCCATAAGCTAGGAAGCGTATGGTCACATCCTCATATTCCAAACCAGTCACATTGAAATAAGGTGCTATTGGGCTGTTAGGAAGACGATCCTGTCATGATAGTGCCCATCACCACCAGATAAAGAAACAGATCTTAAGATGGTTAAAGAAAACTTAGTTTGATAGCATCCTGTCTGGCAAGAAATCACTTATCAATGGTTGTGGTTGTGAAACCCTCATTTCTGTATCATTTTATCTTTATGGCCCCCACTTTTCTATTGTTAGTCTATCTGGTTCTCTAATTGTTTCTATCTGCTGTATAATTAATTTTGCTAGGTGTAAGTTAATTAGGGTAGTGGGATATAATTGGTTAGAGAATTATGTTACAATATGTTAGGATTGATTAGATAGATTTCAGTAAAATGATTGTTTAAGGTATAGCTGAGAATATTACTATATTAACTGGGGTCAAACAGGAAGTAGGTAGGAAAATTGGAATCATGCTTCCTGGAAATTAACCCCAATAAACACTGCATTGTCTGCACTTCGGACTTCTGGTCTTTTGCTGCTTGCTGTCTGTGTGACAAGAACCAGGGAAGTGGGAGGGTGGAGGGAAAGCCCTCTAACAATGATACTGAAAAGCAATTATTAAATATTAACTTTCCCAAGTAATAGGTTCAAGAAAACAATTTTTCTTAAAGGAAAAGCCCATGGACTCCATACACCTTTCTTTATTCTGCCCTAAGACCTATCATCAAACAGTTTCTTTAGCATACTTACTGAGGGCTTGTCAACATCTAAAATGCTCCTGCAGCACAGCTGCAGCTGCACTGCTGTCGCACTTCAGCATAGACACTAACTATGCTGACAGAAGGGATTCACCTAGCGCTGTAGTTAATCCGCCTCCCTGAGACGTGGTAGGTAGATTAGTGAAAGAATTCTTCCGGTGATCTTAATTACTTCACTCAGGTATCTGGATTTTTCACACCCCTGAGTGACATAGCTGGGTAATTCTAATTTTTGAGTGTAGATCAGCCCTGAGGATTGAGAACCAGCAAACAAGGCAACATGATATATGGTGCTTCAATTACTGTGCTCAGAAAGATTAAAACATGATAAAATTAATATAATGTAAATTTAACTGTTAGCCCTAGTTTTAATTTTTTTGATCATTACAAAGTTGGATTGTTCCCTGAATACATGTGAAAGCATGTGTTGAATGATGGTAGAGCTCTAGGGACACTAGTAGTGGTGGGAGGTCTACAATTAGACTTACCAACTATGTTTAGATGGAATGGGGAGAGGGTTGCAGAGTGAATGATGAGACTATGTGGGGTGGAGAGAAATACTGAGGAGGGAAGAACTACCTTGAAATTGATGGGATGGGGAAAAGGAAGAGAGAATACAACACAAAAGAAGGGGAAGAAGTGGGATTGAGGAAAAGAGAGAACAAGTCAGTTCAATTAAACTCTTTCATTGTTTAATAGGTTAATGACAACCCTGTTAAGTTAAACGATACAATAAACAGTAAATATGGGATGAGAGATCAATGCATGGGGATCATATGCTGAAGTTTGTCTAGGGCAGCAAAATGCTCAGGGCAAGTCCAGATTCCACTTTTGTGAAGAAACTATGCACTTTCAAAGTCTGATCATAGATATTCTCATACTGTGAATACAGAATCTGCATAGAGAAGTGGAAGATATGAAAAAGATAATCTTATATAGAAAGATTGAGTGAATCTGATCTACAACAAAGACTCATTTGACATAGGTCACATACATCATTGACACAGAGTTAGTCTTCTTAAGAAGTCAGACCAAGTCCAAGATCTTCAGACATAGAAAATCCTAAAACAGAATAGTGAACTATTATAAGGGCAATTATCAGACAATTAGGAACCACTTACCAATACAAGCAATGTAGCTGAATGGAGAGAGAAGTTGATTGCCTGATATTAATAATGATACATACAATAATGAAGACAATAATGATAATAATCAGGAATCTAATGTGAGAAGGAAAATCATGAAGAAAATCCAATAACCATGTAAATACATTAATTTGATGCACCATTGGGAGACAGGATTCTGCATAATGGTGCTATTGCACACAGAAAATAACTGATGGTTTGAATTCAAGTTCATTAACATAATTTTACAATCAGCAATAGACTTGCAAAGAAAATATAAACACTTTAATACACATAACTAATTAATGGGCTAATGCTGATTTCGTAGAATAGTTAGCAGGGTATCATAGATATTAAGACAAGAAAAGGCCACTTGGCTCATCTAGACTAGAACTGGCCTAAACTTGAAATTTCCAGTTCATGAGAAATTTCAACATTTCGAAATTTCCCATGAACTAGAAATGCAAAAAACCCTTTTGTTTATGGTGTTTCTAAAACAAAAAATGCTTCCCGGATCCCTGGCAGCTGCGGCGTGATGACATGAGTCTTGCCAGTTTTACTGCTGCTGAAGAGCAGTGGTAGGCAGAAGTAAAACTGACAAGAATCATGCAACTGTTTGGACTTCTAGGATCTCTGGCTCTGGGCAGCCCTGCCACGCTGGCTCTCCCGGGGGATCTTGGGCCTTCTAGACTCCTAGACCAGCCAGTTCCCTGGCCTGCCAAACTCTCAGGACAGCTGGCTCAGCCTGGAGAGCCAGCTGGTCCAGGATGCTGGAAGCTCAGGGGTCCCCAGCCTGGGGCAGTCTGCACTGGAAGGTTGCCCCAGAGCTGCAGACCTTGGAAACCTATCCCAAGTCTTCCAAGTTCCAGCCTCCACAGCAGGGAACCCAGAAGCCCTGAGACCCTCCCCCTCCTGCTGTGGAACCTGAAAACCCTGTGGGTTCTCAGGGCTTCCAGAGCCCAGAGCCAAGCCACAGTAGATTCCAGGGCTTAAAGATCCGTGCAAGGAGCATGGAAGCCCTGAGGCACCAAAGGGTTTCTAGGTTCCTGGCTTCACAGCCAGGACCCTGAATGCCTTGAGAGCTCTGGCTGCAGCTGGGGTTCTCAGTGGTTCCAGGCTTCTGGCTGCAGAGCTGGGAGCTGATCCCCAATCAGAGCCAGGACTCACAGGGCTTCCAGACTCCCAGTGACAAGAAGCCTGGGAGCTCGGGGTCTCTGGCCCTGGGTGCCATCTGCATGGTGGAGCCATGGACCCTGGCAACCCACTAGAAACCATGCCTGTGATTCAACAAAAGTTAATCAAACCCCAGATGCTCCGTGAAACATCTCAGGTTCAATGAATCATCATTAGCCAACACGACTGTTTTGTTGGAAAATTTCCAACTAGTTCTAATCTAGATCGTCAGAGTACTCTGCACAGATCACCTGTTTGCTAGGGTTTCTGAGCACAACCTCCTCTAACTGTTCCCAGAATGTTTTGAAAATACTGAGAAGAGGCTAAAAATGATCTTGGGGGTATTTCCTATAAAATACTGTCTGGTGTCTGACCAGTGATGGTTTGAATTCATGTTAAGAACAAAACAAAACAAACAAACAAGCTTGTCCCCATCTGTAGGTGTCCTAATAATGTGTTAGCATATAAAGAGGGTGGCCATCCAGCAGCAGAAGCAGCCCACAGGCCACAAAACTGAGAGGGGGGAAAATCAGCCATAATTTAAACAGTCATAGAATTAATTCAACTCCCAGTGGAACCCCTCTGTGGCTGCAACTGGAGTATGAGAGTATCCCAGACCCTGCTGTGTCTGTGCAGCTTGCTCTGTAGGAGGCAACGGCGGTGGGTCCATCAACCCTATCAGCTGAGCCATACTCTGTGCTTAAATCCTGCTGCTCAGCTAGGCTCTGCAGAGCACAGGGTGTGTGGACTCCACTGGAGACTTGACAAAGCCTGAGGTTCCTACATAACAGAATCACACTGATTCCGCTGCATGCAAAGCCCTCCACACCCACAGAGGGGACAGCAGGACTTTTCCTTTAAAAAAAAAAAAAAGAAAGTCAGGCATTGTACCTGTGTCAGACTCCCTGCTTTTCATATAATTGTCCCCCTTTGTAGGCATATTGTTTATTTCCTGTTGAGGTGTATGACTTTATATGCATTTGCTTTGACTCTGTATTCACTCTATTCAGCCCACTGTTCTTCTCTAATTAATTATGTTTAATTATTACAGAAAAGCTAGAGGCTCCAAAGGACATGTGGGCCTCATTGTGCTAGACACGGTGCAAACATTTAGTAAAAGAGAGAGTCTCTGCACTGAAGAGCTTACAAGCTACATAAAGATGACTGACAAAATGTGGGAGGAAAAATAGCTGCACAGAGGAAAAGGTCACACAGAACTCAATGACAGAGCAGGGAATAGAACCCTGTAGTTACCAGGAGGGAATACAAATGAAAAAAAATCAAACATCTTTAAAATTCAGTTTCACTAAGCTAGGTATAAACACTATTATGCACGAATCATAATTGTATGCTTGTTGCATGGCATCACTACAGGGTGGAGTTCAGCTTGTCCAGGTACCTTAACTGTGGATTGCCAAAAATAATATTTTAATGATTTCTTTTAATTTTTATCTTAAATCTGAATTTACCAAGTTTTTAATGCTTGTTTGAGGGATAATTGCAACATCCCTCTCATGTTTATACCTGTAAATTACAGATACATTCTCTCCACCTTAACTCCATGTTAACAATTTTTATTAGAAATTATGTATTATTTATACTGTGGTAGAACCCAGAGCCTCCAATCAAGATCAAGATTCTATTGCTCTAGATACAGAGGGACACAATAAAAATCAGTCCCTTCCCTTGGAAATGAAAAGGTAAAAGATCTATGTAATCCCAGGGCCGGCTCCACCATTTTTGCCTCCCCAAGCAAAAAACAAAAACAAAAAACCCTCGGACTACCGCCTGAACTGCCGAAGCAAAAAAAAAAAAAAAAAAAAAGCTGCCCGGACTGTGCCGTCCCAAGAATGGATGGAATGCCACCCCTTTGCATGTGCCACCCTAGGCATGTGCTTCCTCCGCTGGTGCCTGGAGCCAGCCCTGTGTAATCCCTATCAGTCACTATCATGCCCCCTGAAGTACACTGCCCACCTAAACTTAACATTGCCTCCTGAGATATGGTCTGGTTTTGACATTCTCTTTATTCCTGACCTACCTGTGGCCAGTTTCTCCATCAGATACAGGAGTAAATTAAAATTGTTGTAGCTCACTGCTCATTTTCCTTCATTACTTTTAAAGGCCGGGTATAAGTAGGGAGCCACAGATCCCCAGAAAAGACCCTGATCAGAATGGGGTCAAGGAGAAGGAAGTCCTATTTCTCTGGCTAGGCAGAGAAGAAAATCCTAGCTTGGCCTGGGAGCTGTCAGTTACAGAGATAGAAAAGATACCTTATGCATTCTGGTGGAACCTTGAGGTGATCACTCTCATTATTCAAATGAATTTGAATTGATTTTACTTGTGGTGAACTGTCCACTTTACTGATGGGCAATGAGATCTTAGGTTTCAGTCTTTTCAGAGTTTGAGCTGGGGATTAGAAGAAAGAAATTTATAGGATGAGGAGAAACAGAATAAGAGAGAAAGAAGGAAGAGAACAATATAAGAAAAAGTAACTGAATTAGAGTATCAGAGGGGTAGCCGTGTTAGTCTGAATCTGTAAAAAGCAACAGGACCCTCTGTTGAATTAGAGTAGTTGCCAACGTGAAGCAGAGAAAGTGAATTTTGAAAACTTGATTGATTAAACTGTGGAAATAAGAAAAGACAAAATTAAAAGCAGAAAAATGTATTTTTCATTAATAGGAAAATCATAATTGCCAAGGATGGAAATTTCAAAGCAAACAAAAGATTGAAAGAAGTCTTTAGCAATAACCTTCTGGGCAGAGCAACACAACTGCAGCCTGCAGCAGCTGCTATCACTGCACTTCAACAACTATGTATAGATGAGCATCTTCTAAACCAGCAGTGCTTACATTTTCTCCACATGAAACCCAAAAGCCACCAGTGAATTCTTGGCACAAATGAATACTGTGTACAAACCAACGCGTGCAAACTTTCCTAGGATTTCCCCCCACCCCAGAGCTATTCTACAACATACAATATTGATTTAAGAGATTTTGTTACTTGTCTCAAATTGTAACTATCCCAAATGAAGGTGTGATGGGGCAGAGAGACCTTACATTGGCAACGATGGGTAGAGCATAAAATGTGTCATTCCTTCAGTGTGCTGTGCCCTGTTCACATCTGTTGGAGTGGGCATGTCTCTGACTGCCTTGATCTTGTTGGGCTCTGCTTTCAGTCCCACTGTGGTGATCAGATGTCCAGTTTATCTTACCTTATATTGTTTGAGTTATATCTTTTTTATGTTGAGTTTTATGTTCTTGTCACTGCATTGCTGTAGAAAAGCTTGTTGCTTTCTGTCATGGTCTTGTTCAGCTTCTCTGTCACTGTTCCCTTCATCTACAATGAGGACATCATCTGCAATTATCTTTTTGCACCCCAGGCAGGCCTTCCAGTGCTTGTGTGAATCATCTCTGGAACACCTCTGGTGCTGGGGTTTTTTCCATCAGCACATGCATCCATTGTAGTGACCAAATGGTGTTGCTAGACTCTTTATCCAGGCTTATGTGCCAAAACCTGTTCCTTTGGCAAGAAGTCATCAGTTTTAGATAGTGGAATCCTTTCAATGCCCAGTTCAGTAGCTTTGAGTCTATGCAAATATGTAATTTGCCTGATGGTTTCTTTATCACCACCAGGCTGATTACACAGGATGCATTGGCCTCTACAGGTGCTCCTCCTTCCACCATGTCCATTGCTGGGCTAGATTTGTGTGTGCAAAATCCAGGGCTTTAGGGGGCTTCAGATCATATTCCATGGCTCACGCTACCAGCTGCTGCACTGCAGAGAACTCACACTGCAGACACTGCCACCATGTTTCATTAAGAAAGAGTGAAGCTGAATGCACATTAAGCTAAACAAGTGGAACTTTATTAAACCCTGTGCACTGCTCTGTCACATCCAGCTTGACTGCTCCCATTTTCTGTTCCCCTGGTGTTCCCTCAACAGCAGCTCCTGCAGGGAACCTGGGCTCTCTGGTTTCTATTCCTGATCATGACATAGAGATTGGTTTAGGACTCTGCCACCACAAAGCCTAGTTGGAATGTGCATCTCCACCTGGTGTACTCTGTAATTTGTAAATCACTTTGAGATCCTTTGGTTACACTAGAGTGCTTCCCAAAAGTGTGGAAATTGTAGATTTAGTAATCAGTCTGGTAATACTGTATGTGCATTGAAATACTGCGCTATTTAATAAATTACTAACATCAGTAGTGATAAAAGGTTGAACTTTTGGACAGTTTCAATTCAACGTGTAAATGAGATCTTTGAACATATCTGCTAGGCTTGGTGTACTTTGCATTAAACCCAGTACCTCTTTCATTACAAATTAAGCACTGGCCAGATGGGCCCAATCAGCCAAGTAAATGACAAACGGGGGAGATGTAGCCGGAGTTGAGGATGCTAATTAGAAGGAAGGTCACCTGTGAGGGAACAGTCAGGGCTTCTATAAAGTCAGGAGGCTGGCAACAGCGTGGGAGGTGGCAGGGAGGAAGTCTGATGTCTCATGTCTCTTTCCCTGTGGTAAAGAGATGATAGGAATGCCTGACATAGTTTCCGTAGTAGACCTAAGAGAAAGGAGTCGGACTAGGAAGGCTGGAGGAGGAAAAGCTTGGAGAAGGATGTCAGGAAGTAGTCCTGAGGACAGCAGTAAGGCTGGTGTAGCTGCAGACCTTAATTGCTCACTATAGGACCCTGGAGTGGACTCCAGAGTAGAGGATGGGCCTGGGTTCCTCTACCATCCACTACAGAGTGTTATGGCATGGGGCAGTGAATGGGAAGACTGCTCTATGTAGGCAGAAGCCACCATATTTCTTTTGCATTTTCAGGCAGACACTCAACACTTTAGTGTGACACCCTCATTATCACATTGGGAATGGAAATTACTTTCAAAGCAAGTTTTGAAATGACACTTTATGTAGACTGTATGGACTTTTTACAAATTTTGTCCTTTTAGATGCTAATGCTTATTTACTAAAAGATTCATAATTTCATTTTGTCCGTATCCTTAAAGATGTTTTTATGCTAAAATACATTGACCCAATTCTGCCTTCCATGAAATGATTGTGCATTCCATTGGCATCAGTGGAGATGTGTCCCTGGAAAGAAGGGCAGAAATGGATGCAATATATGTAAAGAGTGTTACCAGATCCAGTGAAGAGACATGGTGGGTGAGATAATGTCTTTTATTGGATCAGTACAATGCTGCGTGTTCTGGGTTGTAAGCACTGCAGGGAAATTCTTAAATAAAGTTGTTGTGATTAACACACTACACTGGAGATTAGATTCTGTAACAATTACCCTTCCACAGTTATTAATTTCCAGAATCTAAAGTGAGCGTTTAAACTACTTCAGTGTCCCTCAGTATATAATAAAGCAGTATGAACACATTATCTCAAACATTAATATTTTCTAGACAGATTTTTCCGTGGTGTTTTTACTTTTTTCTTTTGCAGCAAAAGAAAAGAATAAATCAGGTCTTCCTTTTTCTTCAAGTTGTGATCAGAACCCGCTCTCCCCCCCACACACACTCTCTGCCACCCCCAGCTCATTCATGCCCTTCTGCAAATATATGCTCAGAGTTACATTGTGAATGTAAAGCTACAGTTTCATGATAGGAAGATGTGGAGGTTCTACATTACAGCTGGAGTTTCTAGAGGTATTGTGTCTCACAGGTCAGTCCTATGGACTCTGAAAGACTATTGCCTATGCTGGGCCCAGGGCCGGCTCCAGGCACCAGCTTCTCAAGCAGGTGCTTGGGGCGGCCGCTCCCAAGAGGGGCGGCACGTCCAGGTATTCGGCGGCAACTCGGTGGAGGGTCCCTCACTCCGCCTGGGAGCGAAGGACCTCCCGCTGAATTGCTGCCGCAGATCGCGATCGCGGCTTTTTTTGTTTTGTTTTGGTTTTTTTGTTTTGGCTTCTTGGGGCGGCCAAAACCCTGGAGCTGGCCCTGGCTGGGCCCATTTCCTTCAGCCCCTTTGGGGACGCTAGAGAAGCTGGCCCAGAGCAGTACTGGTGCTCAGGAACCAGATGGATCATGACTGGCGCCTGTGTAAATGCACGACGGGTATGTGTGTTTGTGTGTGCATGCTTCTTGCACCCTCTCTCCTCACTGGCACTGGTCAGAAATTAGCCCAGGTCCTGTCAGAATGCTCTCTGCTCTGATTCTGCTCTGTCACGTTACCAAATTGATTTTACCAATAAAAGCTACTTTTACATGTTCTGATCCCATATAACCTCTAAATGTATGATTCAGTTTGACTTGATTTGGCTCCTGTTCTTAAAGGGATCATAACTTTGCTGTTAATCTTTGACTGTATTCCATTTGCTCTAAAGTGACTTATATTACCTCACTACTCACTATAGTACTACCTGCCAAACAATCTTCTCGCTGTAAGACTCTGCATTTCCCTATTAAGTTTCAGAGCATTCAGTCCTTATTCATTAAACTGATTGTGAACTACACCATTTCAATGCTCACTTCATTTAAACTGTAGTTATCCTGTTTTTTCAGATCACCTGAGACTGTTTAGTTGTCGCAGATTGACTTAGTCCAATATTACAAGTTGCTGTCATTGAAGTTGATGGAATTACGTACATGCTTAAATCGAGGCAAATGCTTAAGTATGCCTTGTTGCATCGGGCCATAATCATTCTGTACATCATTGATGTGGCATGCTTGTGTCTTAGTCACTTTATGCAGCTCTACATGGAAGAAATCTTGGATTGGCAGCTATGAAGGTTATCTTCTGTCCTAGTGCAGAAATCCATGTTGCTGTAGTGAATGGTTCAATTTTTTTTCCTAAGCGAAGTGCAATACAGAGACTAAAAATGCTCCATCCATGTTATAACAAGCAAGAATACTGTGACTTGTGTTTATATAGCATCTTTCATCCATGCATCTCAATGAGCTACACATTAATTCCTTAAGCCTTGTAATACCCCTTGTATTCTCATTTTGCAGAGGGGAAAACTGAGGTTTAGAGAAACTAATACTCAAATTTTCAAAATCATCCACTAATTTTGGGTGTTCCCCTCGCATTAACTAGTGCCTGACTGCCAGAACTGCTGGGCATCTGCAACTCCATTTGGCTTCTCGCTGCCCCCGTTGGCCTGGAATGGCAAACCGTGGCCAGTGGGAGCTGCGATCGGCCAAACCTGCGGACGCTGCAGGTAAACAAACTGTCCCGGCCTGCCAGCGGATTTCCCTGACGAGCCACGTGCCAAAGGTTGCCAATCCCTGATCTAAGCAATGTCTCATTGCAAACTCACTACACATTTAGTCTTTAAAACTAGTGAAAGTGCAATACTTCCAAAATTAGATACAAATCATTGCTAGTTTGACCACTGGGTTTCTGAGCACTGGAGAAGCTTTGTCTACAGCTACGTAAAGGAAGGAGTGATATAAATAAGGATCAATTATTCTCAATCAATGAGGACAAAGCAATGGCTCAAGGGTTAAAAAAAAGTCTACAAGAGGCCTTTTTTAGTTGTCCCTTTTTGATGGGATGAGTTACATTACTCTGTATGAAAGTTATGTTAGACTATACTGATCTGTAAATCTAGTATTCACTGAGTGCTACTAGAATGATTTGGACAGGCTACAAAATTGAAGAGTCACAGTGGAACCAGACATCTCAAAGATAAGAATAATAAGAGTATATGTTAGCTAGCTCATTAGCTTGGCACTTAGGGCTTGAGCCTGGATTCATTGAAGCCAATGGAAAAACTTCTATTGACTTCAGTGGCACAGGATCAGCTACTAATAATGAAGTTCAACTGTGCCCATGGCATTTTTGTGTCTTAGCTCTATAGAATCTTGCACAGCTGAATGGCATTCAGAAGTCTTGGTTTCACTGGATTATACCTATGTGGCTAAGGAAAAACCCTTTTATTGCTTTGACACAGGATGCTAAGAGTGAGAATACTACCCAAAATAATGAGAATGGAAGCTCTTCTAGGACTGGACTAATATCAAGTCAATCAATCAATGAGCAACGCACAAAAAAATGAAAAGCACTACAATAAAAAACTAAATCCAATGTTAAAATACTTATAAATAAGAAAGGTCCTACACCTTATTTGATCACCGTACCACTTGCCTTTTCCTTATTTTAGCAGCTGACCATGCAAACAGGGCAATAGCTCAGATCATAGAAACACTGTCAGTTCCTAACAAATATTTTATTTTCTGAGAGATCCTAAGAAGAAGCATCTGGAACAAAGACAGCCATTTTGACCTCATGTGGCCATACAAATTTCAATGTAATAAATATAGGATATGTCTTCCAGCTGCCCAAAGCTGCATGGACAGAGGTGGTTACACTGGTCTGTCAGTATAAAGGCTTCTAGGTAAGATGAGTGCCTGAATTGAAAGCAGAGAGCTGTAAAGGCCCTCCTTACCACAAAAGCTAGCTATCTAGCATACCCGTGAGCCTCTTTAACAAAAGGGAACCAAGGTGCCGTATTTGAAATAGAAACACTGTATATATAGAGTCATGCCTTGGGTGTACAGTACACCATGTATTAGCAGATTTTTGTAGAATACTGTCCTGCCCACATTTTACCATGTAGTCAGTGCCCTCAGCTCCACAGGCAGGCTTTTTAAAAGGAAAGATTTTCTTTTGTTTCTGCAGGAAGAAGAGGGGAGTGAGCAGGGGGAACTGTGGAAAGCAGAGGGAGCAACTGGAAAGGAATTCAAATCCACAAGAACAAAACAAAGGAAAACACGAATCAGCTGAGATGTGGAAAAGATGCTTATAAATGTGAAGGTAAACTTATTCAAAGGCTTTACCGGTGTGCATGAGGGCGAGTTACACAGGACCTTTTTTTCAGAGTAGCAGCCGTGTTAGTCTGGATCCACAAAAAGAAAAGGAGTACTTGTGGCACCTTAGAGACTAACAAATTTATTTGAGCATAAGCTTTTGTGGGCTATAGCCCACTTCATCGGATGCATAGAATGGAACATATAGTAAGGAAATATACACATACAGAGAACATGAAAAGGTGGGAGTTGCCCTACTAACTCTAAGAGGTTAATTAAGAGAAAACACTTTCATAGTAATAATCAAGATAGCCCATTACAGACAGTTTGACAAGAAGGTGTGAGGATACTTAACATGGGGAAATAGATTCAATATGTGTAATGGCTCAGCCTTTCCCAGTCTCTTTCAAACCTAAATTGATGGTATCTAGTTGGCATATTAATTCAAGTTCAGCAGTTTCTCGTTGGAGTCTGTTTTTGAAGCTTTTCAGTAGTAGATAGGGGTATACTACTCTTTTCTGTTGCAAAATTGCCACCTTTAAGTCTGTTACTGAGTGACCAGAGAGGTTGAAGTGTTCTCCTACTGGTTTTTGAATGTTATGATTCTTGATATCAGATTTGTGTCCGTTTATTCTTTTGCGTAGAGACTGTCCAGTGTGGACAATGTACATGGCAGAGGGGCATTGCTGGCACATGATGGCATATATCACATTGGTAGATGTGCAGGTGAACGAGCCCCTGATGGCATGGCTCATGTGATTAGGTCCTGCGATAATGTCACTTGAATAGATATGTGGACAGAGTTGGCATCTCGGGCTTTGTTGCAAGGATAGGTTCCTGAGTTAGTGTTTTTGTTCTGTAGTGTGTGGTTGCTGGTGGGTATTTGCTTCAGGTTGTGGGGGGCTGTCTGAAAGTGAAGACAGGTCTGTCTCCCAAGATCTGTGAGAGTGAGGGATCATCTTACAGGATAGGTTGTAGATATCTGATGATGCGCTGGAGAGGTTTTAGTTGGGGGCTGAAGGTGACGGCTAGTGGCGTTCTGTTATTTCCTTTGTTGGGCCTGTCCTGTAGTAGGTGACTTTTGGGTACTCTTCTGGCTCTGTCAATCTGTTTTTTCACTTCAGCAGGTGGGTATTGTAGTTTTAAGAATGCTTGATAGAGATCTTGTAGGACCCCCTGAAAACTGTGGCCCCCCAGGGGGCCCCAGACCCCTGGTTGAGAACCACTGCCCTAGGTGTCCTTAACTGGCAATATTTCCCCATTCACCAGCACTCTGAGTATGAAACACAGAAAACTTTACTGGGGCAAAGGAACACAGTGTCAGTTTGGGAAACAACAGCACCCACATATCTAAATGAATGATAAATAAACACTCCCCCATGGTAACTGTGTCAGGAGTCCATTAACTTGGTTCCCCACATGCCAGTGTGAACATCTAACAGGCAAATGTCCCTTTGCTACATCCCCTTCCTCATTCGCTAAACTCCACTCCCAGCGTGTAATCTAGTCCTGGGGGGAAATCAGGCACATCTGTCTCCAATCCCTTGGGAAGTGCTGCCTGGTCCTCTCCTGAAGCTTTGCCCCCAAACCCAGCTATAGTGATTTCAGCTTTATTTACTGGCTGGGTAAGAGGGACCTCAGTGGAGTTCACTCAGATCTAGTGTTGTCTCCTTTCAAAGTGTCCTCTCAATGGCACAGACTCCTCCAGGAGGGAGGCTAACCAGTAACATATAGACCAGGGGTTGGCAACCTTTCAGAAGTGGTGTGCTGAGTCTTCATTTATTCACTCTAATTTAAGGTTTTAAATACATTTTAACGTTTTTAGAAGGTGTCTTTCTATAAGTCTATAATATATAACTAAACTATTGTTGTATGTAAAGTAAATAATGTTTTTAAAATGTTTAAGAAACGTCATTTAAAATTAAATTAAAATTCAGAGCCCCTGGACTGGTGGCCAGGACCCGGGCAGTGTGAGTGCCACTGAAAATCAGCTCACGTGCCGCCTTCGGCACGTGTGCCATAGATTGCCTACCCCGGATATAGACCATTGAGCAGAGCAAGGTGGATAGTAGCACATACATGCTGTGCCACATGTTATATATCAGAAATTTTATTTTAATGTATTTGTATGGTAGTACTACCTAGAGACCCCAGACAGGGATAAGGCCTCTATTGTGCTAGGCACTGTACACACACAATACAATACAAAAAAAGACAGCCTTGCTCCAAAGCCTTTACAGTCTTAACATATGATGAGACGACAGGAACACATAAGCAAGGTGGAGGGAATACAAGCTAATGGGGAAACAAATATATTTGATACAGTAAGCAGCAATGCTCACAATCCAGTGAGCTATATCAATGTTAAGGAATCATTAGAGGGATAATGGCTTTAAGGATTTTTACGAGGAACATCTCTCATATATAATTGGTGGCATGGAAGAAAAGCATGAAGCTACCACATAATCCTGTTATTCAGCATCTTCCAAGTTGTTAAGGCGCCTTTTAGATGCAGTAAACTCTCAGCAGATTTTGAATAAATCTTCCTGCTGTGACGATCTCCCAGGTTTGCTGGGCAGAAGAGCCTGGCTTCCACAGTGCATCCAGCAAATGGCTGCATGAGTAGTATTAATTCTTCCCCTCTTGTGTTGAAATTTGCATACTTAAGCTCCATTCACAATTATTTCAAATTGATAGGATGCACTTTGCTCATTCTGTTCCTAGAATACTCAAGGAGCTAATAGAGGAGGTATCTGAGCCTCTAGCTATTATCTTTGGAAAGTCATGGGAGACGGGAGAGATTCCAGAAGACTGGAAAAGGGCAAATATAGTGCCCATCTATAAAAAGGGAAATAAAAACAACCCAGGTAACTACAGACCAGTTAGTTTAACTTCTGTGCCAGGGAAGATAATGGAGCAAGTAATTAAGGAAATCATCTGCAAACACTTGGAAGGTGGTAAGGTGATAGGGAACAGCCAGCATGGATTTGTGAAGAACAAATCATGTCAAACCAATCTGATAGCTTTCTTTGATAGGATAACGAGCCTTGTGGATAAGGGTGAAGCGGTGGATGTGGTATACCTAGACTTTAGTAAGGCATTTGATACGGTCTCGCATGATATTCTTATCGATAAACTAGGCAAATACAAATTAGATGGGGCTACTATAAGGTGGGTGCATAACTGGCTGGATAACCGTACTCAGAGAGTTGTTATTAATGGTTCCCAATCCTGCTGGAAAGGCGTAACGAGTGGGGTTCCGCAGGGGTCTGTTTTGGGACCGGCTCTGTTCAATATCTTCATCAACGACTTAGATATTGGCATAGAAAGTACGCTTATTAAGTTTGCGGATGATACCAAACTGGGAGGGATTGCAACTACTTTGGAGGACAGGGTCATAATTCAAAATGATCTGGACAAATTGGAGAAATGGGCTGAGGTAAACAGGATGAAGTTTAACAAAGACAAATGCAAAGTGCTCCACTTAGGAAGGAAAAATCAATTTCACACATACAGAATGGGAAAAGACTGTCTAGGAAGGAGTACGGCAGAAAGGGATCTAGGGGTTATAGTGGACCACAAGTTAAATATGGGTCAACAGTGTGATGCTGTTGCAAAAAAAGCAAACATGATTCTGGGATGCATTAACAGGTGTGTTGTGAGCAAGACACGAGAAGTCATTCTTCCGCTCTACTCTGCTCTGGTTAGGCCTCAGCTGGAGTATTGTGTCCAGTTCTGGGCGCCGCATTTTAAAAAAGATGTGGAGAAATTGGAAAGGGTCCAAAGAAGAGCAACAAGAATGATTAAAGGTCTTGAGAACATGACCTATGAAGGAAGGCTGAAAGAACTGGGTTTGTTTAGTTTGGAAAAGAGAAGACTGAGAGGGGACATGATAGCAGTTTTCAGGTATCTAAAAGGGTGTCATAAGGAGGAGGGAGAGAACTTGTTCACCTTAGCCTCTAAGGATAGAACCAGAAACAATGGGTTTAAACTGCAGCAAGGGAGGTCTAGGTTGGACGTTAGGAAAAAGTTCCTAACTGTCAGGGTGGTTAAACACTGGAACAAATTGCCTAGGGAGGTTGTGGAATCTCCGTCTCTGGAGATATTTAAGAGTAGATTAGATAAATGTCTATCAGGGATGGTCTAGACAGTATTTGGTCCTGCCATGCGGGCAGGGGACTGGACTCGATGACCTCTCGAGGTCCCTTCCAGTCCTATAATCTATGAATCTATGGTTTCAAGTAAATCATAGCGGGGGAGCCAGTTTCTCTTCAGGCCTGAAATGCACTGGGGGTGGGCCAATGGACCCTCCCAGCCACATGCCACATTATAAGAGCTATCTTAGGTTTTCATGGCCCCCATTACCAGGATATCTGAATGCACCAGAGTCTAATATATTTATCCTCACAACACTCTTGTGAGGTGGGGAAGTACTTACTATTCTCCCCATTTTACACTAGGGATCTGAGGCATAGAGAGAGACTAAATGATTTGCCTAAGATCACACAGGAAGTCTGAGGCAGAGCTAGGAACTGAACTTTAGTTTCCCAAGGCCCAGGCTAGTGGTCTGACCACTGGTCCACCCTTCATCTCCCAGGACAGTCACCGTCACTATGCCTGAAAGGGGTACAGGGACTGCAAATTATCCCAGAGAGTTTGAAGAGTTTTCCTTTGGCCAAAGTTAAACACACAACAGAAAATATTACTGAAATGGTCGCTGAAAGAGGTGTGGGATATCCTGCATCAACACACACAAATCCCCCCCCTAAAGAGAGTAAACGCTCAAAAGATTGAAGTTTAATTTACAATAGCACCAAAAGGAAGGATGTTTCAGTGGCCTAGAACCTGGGAGAGCTGGGTTTAAGGCCCTCCTTTTGTGACATTGGGGAAACCACTTAGCCCTCCTGTGCCTCACTTCCCCATCTGTAAAATGGGGCTAAAAGCACTGCCACACCTCACAGGTGTGTTGAGAGGATAAAATACATTAAAGAATGTGAAATGTACTTAACCTAGATAGATGAAGTGGTGTGCAGTATCTGAAGGTAGATTCTATTTTACCACCATGCTTGCTAATCCTTGCTATAGCATCTGAAATGAAAACATCCACATGTTCCCTTCTTCTGAGCCTATTCCAAATGATGCTATACAGCAGGGGTTCTCAGACTGGGGGTCAGGACCCCTCAGGGAGTTGTGAGGTTATTACATGGGGGGTTGTGAGCTGTCAGCCTCCATCCTAAGCCCCGCTTTGCATCCAGCATTTATAATGGTGTTAAATATATAAAAAAGTGTTTTTAATTTATAAGGGGGGGTCGCACTCAGAGGTTTGCTATGTGAAAGGGGTCACCAGTACAAAAGTTTGAGAACCACTGCCAGAGAAGCTCAGTTATAAGTGTATTGCAACCTGTGCTTGCTTGGTTTTGCCCTTTGTCCCCCCCTAGTGGCAGACAGATTAGCTAGAGATCGATGAGCCTGCTACAGCCTTGTCTAAGAGACATGTGTCTTTTAGCTCCTGCAGTAGAGGCTCATGCATTAAGCTCCAGAGGCTGCTGGTTTAATACTGGCCACCACTGACTGGGGTCTATCAGCACCACATAAGCAGTAGTGAAAAATTAGAAAATCCCACATTTTATATATTTTCTGACATTAAATGAACAAGAAAAATTAGCTGGGGAGCAGAAGATGGGGCTGAAGGATGAGGGAGATATTTGTTGACTATAAGTTACATATGAGGGAGCTCTTATTGCATACTGTATATGTCAACTTGTCTAGGGGTTGGACATAAGTAAGCACAGTCATTGTGGTTGAAGGATATCATAGATTTTTAAGGCCAGAAGGAACCATTAGATCATCTAGTCTGATCTCCAGTATAACACAGGCCATGCAATTTCACCTAGTTACCACTGCATTGAGCCAATATTGTGTTTAAAGCATATCTTCTAGAAAATCCTGGAATCGTTTTTGTGTCTCTTTTCTGCACTCTCTCCAGTTTTTCCAACATCCTTTTCAAGCACCAGCATAGGTGAGAGTATTCTAGTATTGGTCTCACCAATGCCATATGTAGAGGTAAAATCACCTTCCTACTCCTATTTGCAAATCCTGTGTTTGTACATCCAAAGATCACATTCGCCCTTTTTTGCTAGAGCATCCCACTTGAAGCTCATGTGAGTGCTTGTCCACTATGACCACTAAAGGGACCAAATAACTTGAGTTTAATGCAAGCCACATATCAGAGAGGTTTCCTTTTCACTTAATTAGAAGAGCAGCTGCGTTTGATTCATGAGAGTTCTGTTTTAAGTACAGACTGCATGCAGTTAGGTGAGCCACCAGAAGGTGAACTCTACTATTGGATTGCCATCAGATCAGCAGTTAGGTTACAAACGTCACTTCAACCCTAATTTTAGAATTGCAAACTGTTTAATTATAATAAAAATGATCTTATATTGAGTTAGCATCTTTTATCCAAATGGTACATCCAAGCCTTTTTCAAACTTTTACTAATTGATTGCACAGAATATCTGTACTCAATCACTTTGCTCACCACATAAGTGCAGCCACCTCTAGGATGAATCGCAGCAGCTGTTCAAGAGTCTGAGCCAAAGTTCATCTTAGTCAGTGGAAAGGCTCACATGATTTCAATGGGCTTTGGATCAGGCCCTCACAGTACAGAGCCATTCTATACAACAATTTAGAACACAAAGTGAAGAAGACCATTAGAAGGATTTTAGGTAGGCAGACTGTAATTAATCAGGATTGAAATTTGTCAAGGACCCCAGAGTTAATCTTACAAAGAGTGCCAAGGGATCAAATGTTAAGGACCTTGGTTTTATCTCTCCTCCAAAATATGATATCTCTAGCAATACAGTGCTCTGTAATACTTAACTGGACAATTGGTTTAATAAAGATTCAAATGGAAAAGTGCCAACTATTAGATCACCTACACCACTTCTAGCATCCCCTAGGCATCCCACCCAAACATTGAACCAGCCTGACCCTGCTTCATTTATGAAAGATGAGAGTATAGTGAGTCACACTCTCAAATGCAAGAAAATATTAACTATCCATATAACCTCCTGAAAAGTACTTATGACAAGAATGTATGTTGAGTTAAAAATAATTAGAGAGATTAATACAGATTAGGGATATTTTCCTATTGAGATGTCAGTTCCCTTCTTTCCAAGTGACAACACAATAATTAAACATTTGTCTTTTGTTTTCTTTTTGTAGATTGATTCAACACTACAGTCACAGAAATAATGCAATTGGGTTCCTTAGCAACCACCAGACTCTACAGGAAAACATAAATCAATATTCCTAAGTAACAGTAACCCAGGAAGGCATTTAATTCCAGAATACTAGGTTCCCAGACCCAAAATCATTAACAATTATTTCAGAGCAGATTAGAACATACACTACAGGGTAATAATGTGTATAAATTATATTAGGTTAGAAAATGAAATAGCAAAGTATTTGCATACAAATGGTAAATTGTTTACCACAAGCCTCAGTCTGCCCACTGCAGCATGATAAATTTTGGTCAATTTTCTAAATGGCATTAAAACCTATTATTTCCAACCAAATCATTTTTGTATTCCTAAAACAGCACTTAATAGGGTGGTTTAGATTACTCTAGAAAAATCAAGGACTCAGAGAACAGGACATAAGGTGGATAGAAAGCTGGCTAGATTGTCGGGCTCAATGCTGATCAACAGCTCCATGTCTAGTTGGCAGCCAGTATCAAGTGGAGTACCCCAGGGGTCAGTCCTGGGGCCGGTTTTGTTCAACATCTTTATTAATGATCTGGATGATGGGATGGATTGCACCCTCAGCAAGTTCGCAAATGACACTAAGCTGGGGGGGGAGGTAGATACGCTGGAGGGTAGGGATAGGGTCCAGAGTGACGTAGACAAATTGGAGGATTGGGCCAAAAGAAATCTGATGAGGTTCAACAAGGACAAGTGCAGAGTCCTGCACTTAGGATGGAAGAAATCCCATGCACCGCTATAGGCTGGGGACCGACTGGCTAAGCAGCAGTTCTGCAGAAATGGACCTGGGGATTACAGTGGATGAGAAGATGGATATGAGTCAGCAGTGTGCTCTTGTTGCCAAGAAGGCTAATGGCATATTGGGCTGAATTAGTAAGAACATTGCCAGCAGATTGAGGGAAGTGATTATTCCCCTCTATTCAGCACTGGTGAGGCCACATCTGGACTATTGCATCCAGTTTTGCCCTCCCCCCCCCCCCCACAGAAAGAATGTGGACAAATTGGAGAGAGTCCAGTGGAGGGCAACGAAAATGATCAGGGGGCTGGGGTACATGACTTACAAGGAAAGGCTGAGGGAACTGGACTTGTTTAGTCTGTAGAAGAAAAGTGTGAGGGGGGATTTGATAGCAGTCTTCAACTACCTGAAGGGGGGTTCCAAAGAGGATGGAGTTTGGCTGTTCTCAGTGGTGGCAGATGACAGAACAAGGAGCAATGGTCTCAAGTTACAGTGTGGGAGGTCTAGGTTGGATATTAGGAAACACTATTTCACTAGGAGGGTGGTAAAGAACTGGAATGGGTTACCTAGGGAGGTGGTGGAATCTCCATCCTTAGAGGTTTTTAAGGCCTGGCTTGACAAAGCCCTGGCTGGGATGATTTAGTTGGTGTTGGTCCTGTTTTGAGCAGGGGGTAGGGCTAGATGACTTCCTGAGGTCTCTTCCAACCCTAATCTTCTATGATTCTATGACAGTTTATCATTCCAGCATTCCTCAACTGGCTCCATCACTTTCTGCAGATTACTTTTTTTTTAGTAAGTTTCTAGCCCTCATGAAGATAAGCATCCAAATGGGTACTGAACATTAGGATGACCAGATGAGAGGAAGAAAATATCAGGACACATGAGGGGGTTGCCGGCAGACCAAACCCCCTCCCCCCCTCCAAAAAAACGGAGTGCGAAATATCGGGACAAATTGCATCCCAACCAAACATTGGTCAGGACGCAGGACAAACGCCTAAATAGCGGGACAGTCCTGATTTTATCGGGATGTCTGGTCACCCTACTGAACATGTACGAATTGAATGATGTCGTCTGGATTCTGCATACAGACAACGAGAAACAATTCTAGGAGAGCTGTGAACTTCTCCCAGTCCACCTTAGAGGACTGCTGTCTCTGAAGCCTAGGGATGATCATATAAATAGAAACCCTGTTAACTCTTTAATTATGCATGAGGTTAGCTGAAACATACAGCTAATCCATTTATCCAATCCCAGTATATGTAATGGAAATTAGAGGGATTTTGTCTATTCACTATGGCCACTGCAGGATTGTTTACTACTGTATATTCTTTGACATTTTGTATAGTCTAATTTAAATATTCCAAGGCCTGGATCTGCCACCATCATACTCAGGAGATTATCCTCACCAGGAGGAAAGCTTTTGCTGATTTTTTCTATCCTAATTTCACCCTTCATCTTCACCCAATTTCTCCTGACTGGTCTGACAGACTTTCTTCTTCCCCTTTCATTGGATTCTTCTGCTCATTTCATCCAAATGTTCCTACTTCATTTTGCAGAACACAGATGAGTCACCAGCTCAGAGTGTACCCATGATCTCTGGCTCCAGAAACATAGGTCTCTTTTATAGGCATTCAACTGGCTGTCTGAGTTTCCAGGGGTCTTATTTTCTGAGGGCCAACCACTGTAGGGCAACCTACACACTTAAGGATTGATCTTTATTCGTCACTGATAAAGTCTGCTGCTGTCACAAAAATTGTGGGAGAGGTAAATAATGAAGAGGACAGGTCATTGATACAGAGAGTAACTTGGATAGTTTGGTAGGGGCGGTGAAAGCAAATAATACTTGTTTTCATATGACTGATCTGATCTTTCAACTAGTTGTGCACCCTCCTTGTAGTAAATTCATCTAGACCACATCTCCCTAGTTTGTTTATAAGAATGTCATATGGGACAATCAAAAACCTTGCTAAAAATCAAGATATAGCATGTCTAATGCTTTCCCCATCCACTAGGCCAGTAACCAGTCAAAGAAGGAAATAAGGTTGTATAGCATAATTTGTTCTTGACAAAACCATGCTGGCTAATTCCTTAGAATCCTATTATCCTCTAGGTGCTTACAAATCGATTATTTAATAATTTCTTCCAGTGTCTTTCCAGTGACTTTCCAGGTATAGAAGTTAAACTGACTGGTTTATAATTCCCAAGGTCCTCTTTGTCCCCACAAGTCCCCTCATTCCCTATACATTGGGGGTGGCTGGTGTAGTTGGCACTAAAGCAGCTTCCACCAGACTTATGTCAGTGGAGTTTCTCTGCACAAGCATTTTTCAGTGGCCTTCTCTGGCTGTTTTAAGGCTACTCTGCACCACTTATGGCAAGCCAGCCCCAACTCTGCACACCCACATTCTCAAGGAAAGGAAGAGAGCCTGGACATATGTTGTCTTTCTGTACGAGTTCTGGTGTTGGAAAATTTCCATTCATACCCTCATTAGCAGCAGATGCTGTAGCTATGGAATGCTGGAAGCACCAACGATTAAGGGAGATACAATTTTTGCAAGTGTAGCTTTGAACAGATTTTTTTCAGTGTAAATGCTGAAGGAATTTTTAACAACAACAAAAAATGACCAATTCCTTCAAAGTTAACAAAAGTTTGGGGGTTTTTTTGGTCAATCACAAAAGTACACACTGGGAAAATATGTAATGTACGTTAATACAATAACTCATTATTTTTTGTCCGTGTTACAAAAAGATAATACCAGAAAGGAGACAGAACTAGGTCATTCTTCACAATAGTACTACAAAAAGTGACAATGTGTTATGAGCTCACCAGTTCAAAAATAGGCAAAAAGAGCAGCTATTTTTACTGCATCTAGTTACATATTCATCTCCTTTATTTATAGGAGAAAAATAATGTTGGTGACATTTCTGGCATTAATA
Source organism: Chrysemys picta bellii (assembly GCF_011386835.1). NCBI lineage: Eukaryota > Metazoa > Chordata > Testudines > Emydidae > Chrysemys > Chrysemys picta. The sequence continues at coordinate 109,990,705 of NC_088795.1, read as the reverse complement.
AGGTCTTATAGCATTTTATAATTTTTTTTCTGTGAAATAAACTAAATGATTATTCACAATCACAAGCAATGTATTTCAGCAGATTTATACAAGACCAGACTTATACCAGAGAACTAATACAGCAACTGCAATTAACTTCCCTTTGTTTAAAGCTGAATAATTGTACTTAATCAGTGGAAACCAGCCTATATGACAGATCTGGCCTTTGAGGAGTATGGAAATTTTATGAATACTATGAAATTACATATGACTGGGCCAAATTCATCTTTTGTATATCCCCAGTAGATTCCATTGACTTCCACCAGGGCTGAAAATAAATTAGTTCAGTTATCAATTCTAGCCCCAGCACACGTTCTTGACAGGGCCTAGTGAACAAGTTTGGGTAAAATGAGAAATAAACCAAACTTCTGTCCATGATATAAACTGAAACAAGATACCAGTACTTACAATTTTTAAATGTTCTCTCTCCCTGACCAGAGCTGGAGATCTTTCTCCACTGAAAAGGTCCATGAAAAAGATAGTTTTCACTGAAATTTTCTGCAGAAAATTTCAACTTTTCAGTGACAACTCCAAAACTTTCCTGTGTTTGGTATCCAGTTTTTGATGAAAACTTGACATTTTCCATGGAAAGCAGATACTTCTTGCAAAAAATATTTAGTCAAAAACCCAATTTCCCATTGAAAAAGTTTTGACAGAAAATTTGTAACCACCCCTTATCCTTGACTTTCCTTGGAAAAAGGCACAAATAGTGGTTTTGTTGTAGGGTGTTGTCAATGCCACTTCTCTCCTCTCTCCTACTGTATTTCCTGATAACCTGGTTTCTGTGCTAAGTAGCTCTGAAAGTTTTTGTACTGGGCTGCAACATTAATTTTTTCATACTTCGGGGAACTCCTTGCACTCTGAGGAGTACAGAACCCATTTTTTCCACCTACAGTGAGGTCCAGCAAGTTAGTTTCTCATGCAGAACCAAATAATACGTGACAAATGAGAACCACAAATGCATGTCTTGAGGGAAATGCAAAGGATGAGTTTACTAGTTATCAGAAACAAGGTGGGATAGAATTCATTGGAACAAACAAGAGAATTTGTTCAATGGTTACTCCTGCTGAAAAAAATTAGTTGTGAGGAGGTGTTTAGCAGCTGTATGAAGGGCATGCACACACACTGCCAAATCTGCATTCAGACACGGGCAAAAAAGCAGGGGAGTCACTGTTCATGGGGTTAATTAATAGAAGAAATACCCTGGAGGAACAGGGACAAACCAATCAAAGATTGCAGATTAACCAAAATATGGGCTATTTAAACTTAAGAGATCTTAACTGAAAAAAAGTTCAGTGGACTTTGAGGGAACCGACAAAATAAAACAACACCACAAACATGTTTAATGATCATTGATATAAATGTCAACTTTTAAACCTACGAAAAATGAAGGGACAATAAAAATCGTATGAAAGGACTCATGGACAAAGCCCATTTGAACAAATCCAGGCTGAGTTATTGATGCTTCAAAATAGTTCGTGTACTCTGTCCTGTTTCAGTTTTAGCAGGAATATAGTATAAGAGAAAAGTCCATGAAACAATCTAAACTTTATTTAATTTGAAGGGGCAAGAAAGAAGAAACCATTCATTTGGTAGAATAGATAGTACTTCAGACCTTAAATGTGCTATACAAATGTTATAATTAACCCTTGAGACACCCTTGTGATAATTACAATTATTTATTTATATAGGGCCCAAGTAATCAGGGTCCTTTACCGACAGTGAGAAAGAAGGGTCCCTTCCCAGCAAATCTTGCAAAGGTTCTAATCCTGTAAATTCATGTATGCAAATAGAATTTAGTACTCACACAGACCACCCCCCATTGACTTCACTGGGTTTTGTAGGGACACAAAAGTCCACCCGTGCACATGCAAGTTGCAGTACTGGGGCTTCATTCAGACATGACATAGCAAGGGATAACAACAATTAACCAGATGTGGGGACCTATGGGGTGGAAAAATGAAAGATCAGGAGATGCTTATGTTGCATACACATTTTGTTAGTTCATTTTATTAATAAAATATGGGCAATATTACCTTCAATAATATCAATTATTATATCAAAGTAATAAGTAACATCCATATTAATAAAATCCCCGCATCATACAGGGATATGGAGACACAGCAATATTAAGTAACTTGCCCAAATCAATTTCACAGCAGAGCCAATATTAGAACACAAGTGGTCCTATCTCCCAGTCAAGAGTCTTTCCTCAAGTCACACCCTCTTAATTTATAAATTAGTAGAATGGCATGCTTACTGTGAAAGACGGAACAGATATCAGCTGTAGTCCACAATGCACTGTTACTTCAGGTACAGTAATTCAAGAAATCTCTCGGACGCTTTGGTGATAGACAGTCAGTAGCTCTCCCTCTAACATAACATTCAAGAGCTGAAATGGTGTATGAACATTCCCGCTATCACTTGCCATCATTTTATTTTGTTTACAGAAATGTTTCATTCTACTTTTTAAAACTTAATTTTTTTCTTTGGATTAGTGTCAGACTGGAGGCACAAGAAAGTGGAAGCTTTTCTATCTTCCCTTTACAAATGAGTCTCAGTCCTAATGAAGAGAGACCACCTCTAGGAGTACAAGAGTAGTTTAGCTATTAATTTCTTTGCCTCTGTGCTGAGACTATTGTGCTAGTTTTGATGTGGGTAGATGCCCATACAGAGTAGGAGCAACACCACAACTTTTTTCCCACCTAGACCACTGAACTGCCATCAGAAACATTTCAGTTTTTACTGAACCATTATTATTAGTAATTTGTAGTCTGAAAGGACTCACAATCTCTACACACAGAGAGGAAGGCAAAGTCAGTACCTCATAGAGCTTACGTTCCAAGGCCCTGCAATAAGATCCCCATGAACCAACTCCTGCAGAACATGCAGAACCCCACTGACATCAGTGTGCAGTTAGTTTTGTGGAGTCACACCACACATGAACCTAACATGCCCACTTCCTTGCCTCCCACCCTCTACCGCACTGTTCCATATTAAGAGTTATAGGGTTTTATTCCATAGCAAACAGTGGAGTGTAGAGTATGAACAGACTCCCTGCTGTCTGGCTCACCACTACCGGGGAAATGCAGTACTTCAGCTGAATTTGGACTGAGCATAATTTCAAGGTCTCTTCAGGATAATGCCCCACTTCTATCGCTGGCATTCTATAGTGCAATTACATAGCAGACGTTAGTAATCATCTCTAAAACTACTGAATGACTGGGTAAAGAATGAATAGGAGAGATGTATTTAACATTCAAAAATGGAAGATCTATTTCTTATTATTAATTATTTTTATTATGATAATGCCTAGGGTCCTATTGTGTTAGGCAGAGTATCCCTTTGCTTATCTGGGGAACATTTTCCTATAGTACTTTCTGTGCTACATGCCCCTATAGATACTCAAGGAGCAGTGAGCACCACTGCTTTGTTTTCTCTTCCAAAAGAAAGCTTTGGACATTTATAAATTTATCATACATATTACACATAATCTTTCTTTATAAATATCAATCCGGTACCACTAGAGTCAATGAGACTTTTGCCTTTGACTACCATAGAAGCATACGCTGAGTCAAAAGAAGAAATTATTGTAGGTGAGCTGTATGCATTTTAATATTGGTTCTTCCCTGTATTTTAAAACAAGTGCTGCTCAGAGACATCAAAACAGAATAGGGCTAGAGCATTGCCAGGAGGATCCCACTCTTGCCCACACTCTGATGATCTGTGTTGACTAAGTTGGACTGTGCTCCCTATTCTCAGCTGGGCCCAATACCTCCCTTGGCCCACAGAGGTCTTCCAATGTATTCAGTGATGCTCCTGCATCACAACTGTCGTTTCAGCTGGATGGAACAAGGCCTATATAATTACTCAAGATGGAACATGAACAAGCTATGAGATCTGTGTCAAAATATCTCCTATAAGGTGTAATTAGTCTTCTAAAACACGACTATTCCACCCTACTCCGCAGCACATGGTGTAAAACTATACTATAATCAAATGTGATATGTAAGATGCTTTCTTTTATTTCCAAACATTCTTGAGTAAGATGTGTGACAAGATGGCCAATGTAGTATGGTGAGTCCTGCGCTTTTCTTGGTGAAGGGCTAAGATGCCACCCCTTGCCCCTGCTCTTGAGGCACCGAGGGCCCTGCTAGTAGCCCGGGAACGTGGTAAAGGAGGGAAGCAGGATCGGGGTTTGCTCCTTACTTTCAGTCCCAGCGCTTCTCAACCCCTGCGGGTTCTTCCCCTCTTCCCCCTTGAGTGGGGTACCTTCGGTCCTTAAACGCTGGGGGAGGGAATCTCCCTCTCCTGTTGGGGCAGGGTCTCCCTTACTCCGGTTTTCTGATCTTTCTAGTCTCACAACACATCTCCAAGCTCCAGTCCTCTCTCCTTCCTCCTTCTCCCCTGACTGCCTGAAGCAGGGGGTTTTATTAGATTGTTAACAGGGCCTTAATTGACTACAGGTGCTCCAATTAACCTGTAGCAACCCTCCCTAGTCTACAGGGAACCACACCTTAATTAGCCTAGGGCTTATATACTTCCCCTCTACCACTCTCCCACTGCTCCCTGGCCCTCCTATATCATAGATGTGATAATTAATTTTTAGAAAGTAAAACAGTATAGACCAGTTCCACAGCTGAATACTTTAAAAGCTGCTTGTATATTCTGGTTTGTAGATCAGAATACATTCAATGCCTTGGGATGCCAGTGCCAAAGATTTTTAAACTATGGGCTAGACTGTGACTTGGACTGCATGCCGGTTCAGGAGATAAGGGGAAGTAAGAACCCCCCTTATAGCACTACACTGCCTATCCAGACCAGCATCCACATGCTCTTGGAGCAGGGAGTGGGCAGAGAAGGGGTGAAGCCTTGACTCCATCTCTCCTGTTTGCTGGCCAGCGCAGGGGCTGTTGCATAGGTCAGCAGCAAACTCCTACTCCCTGGAGCAAGGAAAAAGCAGTGGTGGCTGTCTGAGTCACAGCACCTCCTAGAGCTGCTTCTGGAGCAGTTAAACTTATACCTTTCTCAAGGCTGTGCCTATGGTGACCAGACATCCCGATATTTAGGTGTTTGTCCCGCGTCCCAACCGATCTTTGGTCGGGACACAATTTGTCTCGATATTTCGCTCCGCCGGCTGGTTTTTTTTGCTCCGCCGGCAGATACCCCTCTGCCCCCATGTGTCCTGATATTTTCTTCCTCTCATCTGGTCACCCTAGCTGTGCCTAAAGTAAAAATTTAGCCTCATGACATTGACAAAAGTTTAGATATAGGGCTTGTCTGGATGTCTTTCTGGAAGATGTAATTTAATCAAACACAAGGGTAATTGGAGGAAATTCTAGGGTCCATTATATATGGAGGTCAGACTAGATGATCTAATGTCCCTTCTGGCTGTAGAAATGTATTACTCATTACCAAAAAGTAGACAGACTAGTCAACGCTTATTCTACATAGTTAAATAACTACTTAGCTGGAATTTTTCTAACCTGCTTTCTGTGAAGATGTTTTACTGTCCTCTTTGCAGTGCCCTTTACAGATTGTTCTGCTGGAAAAAAAAATCACCCAAGCTGTCCCTTTTGCAGTAACCTTACCAAGCCTATTTTTAATTCTATTAAAACACTTGGCTACAATTGCAATATAAAATATCAATATTATTGATTCAGCTTTTTCCTTTCTTCAGTGTATGGCTTTAATTCAAGACAATTTGTATAATGAAAACGAGAGAATCTGCCAGATATAAGAGATAAAAGAGAGAGCATTTTTTTCAAATAATCAAATGACATGCATAATACAGTCTATATCTCAACACCGGTGAAGGAAGTTATATTGCTCCATATAGAATTGATGACTGCTTTGACCTAGCTGATCTGATTCTTCACTTCAGTTCTATGCTGATATAACTTCATTGATTTCAGTGGGGCTACAGCAACATAAAACTAGTGGAATGGAGTTGAGGATTAGGCCCATTGTATCTATTCTTTAAAAAAAAAAAAACATCTAATCAGCAACAAATAGTTTCCTATCCCCTATCCAGGGCCGGCTCCAGGCACCAGCCTGGCAAGCAGGTGCTTGGGGCGGCCACTCCGGAGAGGGGCGACACATCCAGGTATTTGGCGGCAATTCGGCAGACGGTCCCTCACTCCCGCTGGGAGCAAAGGACCTTCCACTGAATTGCCGCCGCAGATCGCGATCGCGGCTTTTTTTTTTTTTTTTTTTTTGGCTGCTTGGGGCGGCCAAAATCCTGGAGCCAGCCCTGCCCCTATCCCTATCCTATAATATTAAGTATTCAATTTTGGTTCATCAACATAAAACAATCCTAAATATATAGTGTGATCTCTACCTCCAGTCAGGATAATGAAATCTCTAAGCAAATGTGTGTATTTTAGATGCTGAAGTGGTCTCAGTTCATTGTGGTAGCCAATTCCCTGTCAAAATAAAATCCTGGCCTTACTGAAATCAATAGGAATTTTGCCATTGAATTCACGGGGCTTGGATTTCACCTGATGAAGTGTATGCATTAAAATATATTTCTCTTTCTCTGTTCCTTCAACTCTGCACAGGCTGGAATTTATGTATTCATTGGTAACGGTGCGTTTGTGAGAGGGCTAGCCTGAAAAAAGGGGGGTATTGTAGTTTACAATCAAGATGCTGACATTTGGGGCCTGATATTCAGAAATGGTGAGCTAAAGTCAATAGGAGCTGCTGCACTTCTGAAAACCAGGCCCTGGTTATCTTCTGACAGAGAATTCCATCCATGGGCCAATTGCTAAGACAGTTCTATCTTCTGCACATACAAGTTTCACAAATGTAGCTTGACATTGTAATTATGCATGATGAAGCAGTCTTTTAGGTAACTTGGGCCAATCCCGAGCTCCACTTTAATGCTGAATACTAAAACTTTTCATTTGACCAAATATTTACTTAGGAGCCAATGAAGAGCCTGAAACATTGGGGTCACATGCTTTGTCTTCAGCCTTTGTCACCCAAAATATAGGTAGCTGTGTTCTGGGAGAAAAGGGAAGCTATTTAATGTCAATTTAAGTCAGTCTATTGTCTGTGGACTGTGGTACAATGTTGAAGCTAGGAATGAGAGCACATATGGTGAATAGGAATATTCAATATCATGGAAATATGCTAATTTCTCTCTCAAATCCTTATGTAATGTTGCAATGTCACCGTGTTTCACCCTAATGGTGGTTAAAATTCATTGGGGTATAAATTGATTACTACATATAGAAGATAAATCAACTAGTAAAGTGCTTTTTGATGCTTCTGGATGAGAAATGCTATATAAATGTAAGATCATCATCATTAACATACTTAAGAATAATATGCCACTTCATTTTATCAGCAAGTGAAGCCTTTTCAGACTTACAAGCCCAGTGAATCTGGTGAATTTTCTTTTCTTTCAGAAGGTGATTGTTCAAAGGTTCTCTCAGCTCTACAAATGGTAACACATTTATATTTGAGGATCTGGGCCCTAGTGAGATTTTCAAAAGTACCTAAACGGGTTAGGCACCTAACTCTTTTGAAAATCCTTCTAGGTGCTACCTACATCGTTAGGTGCTTAAATACCTTTGAAAATCTGGCTCTTAGCGTGTATCTGCATAGGATGTAAATCTAGTGGACCGTCAGCTGATGCACTGAAAGCATGCTTGACTTTTGTGCATAACCAGGCTCCATCCATTTCCCTAGGTGATACAGAAAAACTGGCAAGGGCCAGCTTCAAAAGCCTTGGTGACATTGTTGAGTACAGGAACACTCTGACCAGTGCTGTTGACCTGCTACCCAAATATGGAGTTTGCATGATTGATTGTTTTTGGAATGGGTGTAACTTATTCAAATTGACCTACATAAATATATTCAAAAAGGGCTAAGGTTTGGGTTTCTTCGTTTTAAATTATGAGTGAGTTTGTCCATTCCTAATCCTGGGTGACATGTTTTGAAATAGGATATGGACAGTGATAAATTGGGCTTAGGGATCTTAAAAATAGGCTATAAAGACACACAAGTGGGAATAAAAAGATAGTTTGAAAGGAAAAAAGAGAAGAGCTAAATTAGTTTGCTCTTTATAAAAGGAATATTATCTTGATTCTTTGATCATGGATGTTTGTTACCTACCTTTCTGTTGTATCTCTATAATCAGATCAGAGAATTCTAGTTAATATCTGTATTTAGGATATTTGAACTAATAATTTAGGATTGAGAGATATATTTTGATCTGTCTGCATCTCTGAAGCCTGGCAGTCAATTAGAGAGTCAGTGTGTTTATACCTATTTTCTGTCATATCTGTGCACAGAGTTAGAATCACTTAGGCAATAATTTAATGCATCTGTCTATCTTTGACAGGACAGCTCAAATGAGTTAACTGAGCTGTTTTTTGGGTCAAGCCATGACAATCCTTATAAATCCCTATTTATCAAAAAGGCCTATAAAGCCACTTTGCTTTTCTTCACGCTTCACATTCTCTGAGCAGAACACCCCATGCTAGAGAACAATATACTTACCATATATGGCACATGCTGCATTCCGCATCTTAAAATAAATAAATAAAAGTCCTAAACTCACAGATGTTATAGTAAGAAAGTACTTCTTGGTTCCATCTAATCTTGCTTTCAATGCCTTCAGTGATAGCAATGCTATAGCCAGGACCCTCATTGTGCTGGCTTCAGTAGGTGGGATTCACAAGAGGGGTTTAGGTGCCTAACTCCAACTTCAGGCACCACTGATCTTCACAAACTGCACCTCCCCAGCTGCTATTTAACCCTGTAAGCACTTAAAGTCCCTAAGCACCTAAGTTTTGAGCATAAAAGTCACAACGTGTCTAAATTTCCACAGGTTGCAGCTGTGCATAGCTAACTCAGTCCTGACACCGCCCAGCAGCTTGGTACTTAACTCATGCCCAAGCCCCAGGAGGATTCACAAATTAGGTGTTTCCTTACCTCTGTTCCCTTCAGTGCTCAATTTGGGAGACAGGCTCTGAGCACACCTAAACTCACAAAGGGGAAGATGGTGATGCCACCCTCCTGCCTTGTCACCTTAGACCCAGTGATTGGCCCACTTACCCATGATGGTGGAGACTTAGGTTCAAATCCTCCCTCCACCTCATGACTTGAGCTTGGATTTCCCACCTCCCAGGAGTGTGCCCTAACCACTGGGGTGGGTCTCTCTCAAACTCTCCTTCTGGAACTGTTCCACTGTGTATAAATAAATAAGTATTTAGTGGAGCAAGGAGACCAGAACCAGTGTCTTCCACCTTGCAGTCGGGTGCCCTAACCACTGGGCAACAGAGTTATTTTCATTCTCTCTTTCTGACCCAATAAATATTTATTTTTTATACACAGTGGAACAGCTCCAACAGGAGAGTGTGAGAGAGACCCAAGTTCAAGACCCTACCCCACGTCAGGCAGAGGGGGATTTGAAGTCAGGTCTCCTACATGCTGGAGGAGTGCCCTAACCACTGGGCTAAAGATTTGGGGGGACCGCATCTACATCATGATCTGTGCTTCTCTTGAAAACGAACTCCAGAAAAGGGTTCATGGCTTTGGCCACATCTCTCTTCTCTTTTATTCCTAGTGCCTAGCCTAGAGAATCAGGTTTTTTTTAATCCCTTTCTTAGATGCCTAATTCTCCCCATGCACTGTATGGGGAGCCTGGGCACCTAACCCAGGGCTGCAAATTCCACTAAGTGGCAGGGCACCTAAAAGTTAGGCACTGCAACACTAACTGCTGCAGTGCCAAAGTCCCTCTTGTGAATCCCTCCCCTTGTGTTCTGACATGAGGACTCCAAGCAGATGGCCACACTGGCTAACAGTTGCCTAAAGCTTCTAAGAGCAGAAAATGTTGACGCAATATGAAGAACCTGTGATATTTGCATTATAAGTGTTTGAGATACTGGAGTCACTATGGACCAAAGCACTTTAAACGTGTGAATAGTTTAATTTCTTCAAATCAGGGCCCAAACCATATGAAAGTTAAGTATGTGCTTAAGTGCTTTGTTGGCTTGGGGCCTAATCTTCCTCACAATTTCTGAGAAATGATAGTTTTCATGATTGATAAACAGGAATTCTTTGATGCTGGCAGCCTTATTTTACTTCATTTGATGATTTATAACTACTCCATGAACTGATCATTTTATTACTTTAAATTAAAATCAAGGTAGCTGTAACACAATTGAAAAGATGAGGATTTAAAATCAGGATTTTAGGGAGGAGGGATAGCTCAGTGGTTTGAGCATTGGCTTGCTAAACCCAGGGTTGTGGGTTCAATCATTGAGGGGGCCACTTAGGGATGTAGGGCAAAAATCAGTACTTAGTCCTGCTAGTGAAGGCAGGGGGCTAGACTCAATGACCTTCCAGCTCTATGAGATAGGATATCTCCATTTATATATATTCATTTTTTTTATTTTCACTTGTGACGCTACTAAAAGTATTCTTAAAAATCAGAGTTTATTGTAAGATTATGGGGAGGAAGTAGCATTGCTACTTCCTCCCCATCATTTTTCACTGCCAAATTATGATGTATTATTGTTTGAAAAAAGCATGTTGCCATCGATTAGATGAATCAAAATACTATTTGAATGTTAGGGCTCAGTCACGCAGGGACCAAGATGATGTGTTGTGGTTATAATGGATATAATAGCTCCCCACCCCCTTCAAAAAAAAAGAAAAAAAAAGTATTTCCTTGACTTTAGTTAATCTTCATTGAACCTTTGACAACAGTTGGATTATAGCATATGATTTATTTGATGATTTGTTATATACACACACACATACACTGTATAATTTTATAATGACTATTTATTGTCATAAGCTCAATAAGACTAGTTGCATGCATGAAGTTACAGAAGGGTCTGATCCAATACTCAGTTAAGTCAATGGGAGTCTCTCAGTGGGCTTTGGATCAGGCCCCAAACGTCAAGTGTTTCAGGATTGGGGCTTTAGATTGCCAACTCTTCATGGCACTGAGTATGCTTTCAGAACTATCATACCACAAATAATCAGTAATAAGCATAGAATCATAGAACTGGAAGGGACCTCGAGAGGTCATCTAGTCCAGTCCCCTGCATTTGCGGCAGAACTAATTACCTACACCATTCCTGACAGGTGTTGGTCTAACCTGTTCTTAAAAATCTCCAATGATGGAGATTCCACAACCTCCCTAGGCAATTTATTCCAGTTCTTAACCACCCTGACAGTTAGGAAGTTTTTCCTAATGTCCAACCTAAACCTCCCTTGCTGCAATTTAAGCCCATTGCTTCTTGTCCTATCCTCAGAGGTTAAGAAAAACAATTTTTCTTCCTCCTCCTTGTAACAACCTTTTACGTACTTGAAAACTGTTATCACGTCCCCTCTCAGTCTTCTCTTTTCTGGATTAAACAAACCCAATTTTTTCAATCTTCCCTCATAGGTCATGTTTTCTAGACCTTAATCATTTTTGTTCTTCTCTGGACTCTTTCCAATCTGTACACATCCTTCCTGAAATGTGGCGCCCAGAACTGGGCACAATATTCCGGTTGAGGCCTAATCAGAGTGGAGTAGAGTGGAAGAATTACTTCTCGTGTCTTGCTTAAAACACTCCTGCTAATACATCCCAGAAGGATGTTTGCTTTTTCTGCAACAGTGTTACACTGTTGACCCATATTTAGCTTGTGATCCACTATGACCCCCAGATCCCTTTCCGCAGAACTCCTTCCTAGGCAGTCATTTCCCATTTTGTATGTGTGCAACTGATTGTTCCTTCCTAAATGGAGTACTTTGCGTTTGTCCTTACTGAATTTCATCCTATTTACTTCAGACCATTTCTCCAGTTTGTCGAGATCATTTTGAATTTTAATCCTATCCTCCAAAGCACTTGCAACCCCTCCCAGCTTGCTATCGTCTGCAAACTTTATAAGTGTACTCTGTATGCCATTATCTAAATCATTGATGAAGATATTGAACAAAACCAGACCCAGAAACAAGCCCTGCGGGACCCCACTTGTTATGCCCTTCTAGCATGACTGTGAACCACTGATAACTGCTCTCTGGGAGCAGTTTTCCAACCAGTTTTGCGCCCACCTTATAGTAGCTCCATCTAGGTTGCATTTCCCCAGTTTATTTACGAGAAGGTCATGTGAGACAGTATCAAAAGCTTTACTAAAGTCAAGGTATACCACATCTACTGCTTCCCTCCCTGCCATCCACAAGGCTTGTTACCCTGTCAAAGAAAGCTATCAGGTTGGTTTGACACAATTTGTTTTTGATAACTCCATGCTGACTGTTACTGATCACCTTATAATCTTCTAGATGTTTGCAAATTGATTGCTTAATTATTTGCTCCATTATCTTTCCGGGTACAGAAGTTAAGCTGACTTATCGGTAATTCCCTGTTTCATAATTAGTAATAGCTCTACTATATTAAATACCTGACAACTGTCTTTAGGTGTCTAACAAAATATCCGTTAGCCCACATCCTCAGCTGGAGTAAATCAGCTTAGCTTGGATTTTATGCTTCTCTTGCTAATTTCTCATTTATATAATTCATACTGCAGAGTGAAACCAGCAATTACTAGTGCCCTTGTTGAATATGTGTAATTTAATCATATGATATTTGTAGATATTTGCATATGGACATCAAAACAACACAAATACTGGCTGTTTTCTTCTGCATTAGAGTACAGCATGTCCTTGGCAACACTGATTTATTTTGGAGAAAAATATGTAGGATGTGATATTTACAAAATTATTTTAGGAAACTGATGAGGTAGCTATTAAGGGTGAAATCCTAACCCGTCTGAAGTCAATGGCAAAATTTCCATTGACTCTACAGGGCCAGATTTCACCCTAGGAGGACAGGTTTTTTGTAATATTTTGTTATCTACAAAGCTCTACTTCTTGCATATGTGCAGAATTTCACTCGCCTGATCTGCAGTGCAGTTTTATAAAACAACCCCAATCACTTGATTAGCAACAGCCATAAAGAAATTCCTAACCTTGCATTCACTTTATAACTTTGCTATTTATTGTTAAGTTTGCTTCATTGGTTTTATGGTGCAACCATTTCAACTTTCAAATATTGTGGGGTTTTCTTTTTCCAATTTAATCTTCAGTGCAAAGGAAAATTCTGTGCTTTGCAAGTCTTTTAAATAAATAAGTAAATAAATAAACAAGTGTTCATAGTAAAGGAATGCTAGTTCCTAATGAGCTTATTGTATTTATAAGCTTTTGTATTTAAAAGCTCATTGTAATAAGCAAAGGAGCTTATTGTATTTATAAGCTCCTTTTCTTGGTAAAAAGTTATGCTTACCTCTGCTCGGGTGAACTATTCTTTGGGAAAGACTGTGAAGTCACAACCAACAGGCAGCCAAAGGATTATATTTCTTATATATATATACACACAAACATATACATATACACACACCAGAGGTGAAAGTGGGCCGGTACGGCATAGCGATAAGAAGTGGCCGCCAGTACTGGCCCATACACAGCCGATGTTAAAGCGTTGCCACGGCAGTGCTTTAATGTCGCTGCCCTTTTTGCCCCGCCTGGCCGCCGACAGGGGGGTCTAAAGGGGCAGCTGTCCTGAGGCTCAGTGATTTAAAAGGGCCCAGGGCTCCTGGCTGCCGCTATCACAGCAGCGACCAGAGCCCCTGGCCCTTTAAATCACCGCCGGAGCCGCAGTGGCATGGGCCAGGCAGCATGGAATGGCTGGTTGGGAGAGGCTGACCCCCAGCCCACCCCCTTCTGCCCAAGGCCCCGCCCCTCCCAGGGGCCTGGAGCCCAGCTCCCATATCGGTAAGTCTTTTATATTACTTTCACCCCGATACACACACTAGAATGGTTCAGCAAAACAACCAACAAATGTGCTGTTCTAATCAAAATAAATCAAATTACTGCAGCTTCCAAGAGAATCATTATTTTTCTAAAACAAAAATACATAGCTTCAATGTTATTTGCCTGCTAATGTTTCTGGCAATTGCTAAACATACTGGAGTCAGATCTTCAGTTGATGTAAATGAGCCAATCTTCATTTAATTCAATAGAACTATGTTGATTCACACCAGCTGAGGATCTTGCCCACTGACTGGGATCATCTCACTGCCAAGTTTCTTTGGTATGTAGGAGTATTTCTGTGTGCATTGCAAGGGACCCAATACACAGTGCTAATGCAAATCTGTAACTGGGGGAGGGATGGCTTTGTACAAGCTACTAAAAAAGAGCTGTAAGTTTATTTTATTTTCCCGGTCTCATGTCAGACATAAGATATTAGTCAGATATGGATTAGTAAGTATCAGAGGAGCCTGACTAAGCAGAGATAGAATTATGTTTTTACCATAACGATGATTGACTAGAAATATCAAGATATTGAGACTAATGTCCCAGATGGACAGGGTCTCTATCTACAGAAAGTTAAGGCCCAAAGCTCTGTTGATACATACCAATGCACAGGTCAATGAGATACCTGGCAGAACACAATGTGAACAGTTCATTCTGGCTGCTGTATGGCAGATTCCCAGCATGTGCTGATTATGCTGAGGACAGATCAGGAATATGCCTGTTTTGCCCATCTCTATGCTGCTGAGAGCAGCAGGGACCTCTGAAATAGGAGGATTCCATCACAGCATGAACATCCCAACTATCACAGCTCATGCTACCTTTTTGTCTCTGGTTTAATTAAAGTCATGACCAACAGGAGCCTGAGCTGAATAAAACCTGCAGGTTGTTGGCATGGAAAGTACACTGCTCTAGGTATTAGCATGTGTGGAAGTGTGACTGTGGGAGGAATATATCCACTTCCTACCCAACTGTAACCTGTTTTCCTCTTGACCCATGGAAATCAGGTAGACCTGGTATTCCAGAGTAGAGCTGAAACCTTTTTTCAACAACAACAAAATGCTGGCTCAGGTTGATGAACATTTTGTGAATTTGTGTCACATAAACTGAATGTTTTGTTTGAAAAAAAAATATTAAGAAAAAGTATTTCATCTCAACATTTTTTAAACAAAATGTTTCATTTTTTTTTTTATTCAAAATGACTTTGCTTAAAAAGTCCCAAAATCAAAATAAACCATTTCATCCAACCCAAAACAATTCCCTCCTGCCCCTCCAATTTTTTAGTTTGCCAAAAGGTTTTTGAAAACCTTTTGTTTCAGGTTGACCAAAAAAAAATTTTCTGACACTGCCAGAGAACTGAAAAATCAGTTATTCACCCATCTCTGTTCCAGAGATATTCCTGTCTCCCAAGACTCAGACAGAGAAACATAAGAACACGCTCCCAGATACACACCACTCTTTAGGATATACTGGTCACCAATAAAACAAACAAAAAAAGTCAGCATTTACAGAAGTACAAAAGGTTGCTCCAAGTACCATCATTTCTCCTTATACTTAGGAGATACACGTGGTACCAGTTGGCAATAGCTGTCTTCCTAATGACTACTACTGTATATTAGGCACATATTCCAGGTACGAAAATATACAGAATTTACCCAAAATATAATTAAAATAACCTGCACCTGGAAAATAAAGTAGACATGATTGGAAATAGCCAATTTTTGATGGTGGATCCCTAGGGAGGCTCTCGCTCCCACCACATCCCCTATGCACTGCTCTAGCGGAGTATAGGGCAGTACTGGTGAAGCAACAAGCCCGAGTACTGGAGCAACAGCCAGCATAGGGGGACATGCAGAAGTGAGGCTGGGAGGGCTCCTTTAACAAGATAACAAAAAGTATGGAAAAGATGCTTAAGCTGGTACAGACAGCAGGGATAGTTCTGGTGTCCTACTACTTAAGTTCTGCATTTTAAAAAACGTGACATAAGCATAAGTGACTGTGCTATTTTTATTTGTTTATCTGTCTGGTGCTGGTGAAGCTTTGAAACTATTTATAAATATGCTCATATTTGCTGTATTAAGAACATCAAGTTCAATATAAAAACCACCTGAGCCCTCTAAATTATTGTCAGTTGTTTATGTCATTTCATTACCCATCCTTTTGGACTATTTCACCTCATTCTTGATTTCTTCATGGGAAAATGCAATCTTTCTCCTGCTGATTTGATTTCATGTCTAACTGGATCTCATGTATTTGTGTATCAGAGAGAATCTAGTCCTGTGACTTCTCCTTTCAACTCTTTTGAATGTACTACTAGAAAAAAAACAAAGAAACCCCTCATTGTTGATATTTCCCTAATAGAAAAATTTAAGCTGTATATATGGGCCAGAACTAGAACATCGGGTCCCAACCCCACTGCATTTTAAAGACATTGGGATCCAGATCCAAATTTGGATCACAACTTCCTGACTTAAGCTGATCTCTATAACATAAAGTTGTCTCTCTACTCCTGCCCTTTTACTCACTTAAGTTTCTCAAGAGGAACTATACACTGTAACCACACACCTGAGATCAAAATCCTGTAACCACACACCCGAGATAAAAATCATGTAAGCCTCAGGAAGGTTATCATCGTGCCTGTAAATTTGTTGAATTTAGGGATAATTTTGAGTCTGTGGAAGAACGACCCAAAAAGCTTAGTAACTGACAATAAACATTGTCTTTTGTACTGTACTAGAGCTGCTCAGTGCTGTGGTATGCTAGACCTCTAAAGGGACTCTGTAGCCAGGTGTACTGCAAATCAGTGGCATATGTTGAAGGTACTTCAGATGCAAACCCAACAGGCACTAGCCTTAGTTGGTCCCTCAGACACCTAGCTAGAGTGAAGGGATATGTTGCTAAGGTAGGCAGGAAAGGGAAAGGTTGTGAATGCCCTATGCCTAGTGGCTTATCTAGTCACAATTCAGGGTAAAACACTCCCCCTGGGGACAGTCCTGTAGAAGATTCAGGCTCCTAGGATGCTCTCTGAAATCCAGTCCTCTTTTAAAGACAAGTAGGGAAGCTGCAGGGTCCCAGGCCAGGATCAGTCTTGCATGGTCTCCCTGCTGCATAGCTCCTGAGAGTGGCTGCTCCAGACACAGTGACAGCTCTATGTTAGAAGGCCCTTCACAGTCAGTTGCTGTGTATAATTGTCCCTTACAAGGACACAGCCCCTCGTCTTGGGTCCCGCACCAGCCAGAGCACACTGCTCACTTCCCAGACTAAACCTGTGTCAGGGCCCTTTGTCTGCAATAGCCGTCTTCAGGGTCCTCTTCCTTTAAGAGTTTGAACTGGCTGCTGGCTCTATGGCCCAGAGAGTTTCCAGCAACTGGCCCTCTCTGGTCTGGCTCTGCTGCCTCCTACAAGTTCTTCATAGACCAATGTACAAATGCAAGGTCAGCCAATCACAGCCTGTTACTCATGACATTCTTCTGTTTCCACTCCCTTACTCCGCCTCCTGCTGTGCATGCAACTCTTCTCTGATATCTGTTTCCATGCTTTGCTCCCAGTATGTCATGCAGCCAAGACTATGCTGCTCCCAACTTGCCAGGCAGCTACTCTGGCATCTCTCCAGCTTCCCTGTTATACTCTGCTCTCAGCTCACCATGTAGCTTTCCAGTTTCCCTGGTCAGTTGTCAGTTTGCCATGAGGTTCCTAGATTACATATCATAGCAACAAGCTCTTCCCACCATACATAATATGGAAGTGTCCATCAGAAAATCCATCATCATCAAGTCTGTTTATGTACCCAGCTTTCCAGCCATTCTGAACAAACCAAAAATCTATTATCTTGAGTTTGGAGTAAGGTTATAAGGTTCTGTAACTCTTAGTGAATTACTCACATTTTGGCTTGTCAAGTCTTATTTCTCACACATGTCAGATATAATAAAAGCCAACCAATAAAAACAAACAAAACAAAACCCTAAGCTGGCTATTTTGAGTCCTGTGCTTAGACTCAAAACTTTTCCTGGTCCTCCTGATTCCTAGAAAACTCATGCTGCATTTATTTTCAGACAAAAACTTCTTTGTAAGTGAATCCATTTGTCTTCTAAACTAACTACTTAGGGTGGGATTTTCAAAGGCCCTGGGCTTTGGCCTAACTCTGCTACCATTGTAGCAGTAGATCAGTGCTGAGAGCCTTTGAAAATCCCACCTTAACTTCTAGTAGTAGTGTCAGAGAGCAAGTAAACGGTGATTATGTCTGTGAATAAAGTTAAATTAGACACACCAGGGGTGTATAAGAGGAGTTAGTATTCATTGCCAGTAGGTGGAGAAAATGGACACAAATTAGAAACCCAACTAAAATTGTCAAGATGCATTTATGAAAACTGGAAGATTTTTCAAACTATGCTTCTGTATTTTTCACAGTGATTGGATGTGACAAAGAAAGCAACTGGCAGAAAATGAAATTGTTGCTAATTGTGGGTGGCTGGGAAGTCCAACAAATTAATAGTTGTGAACTGTTCACTGACCAGGAAAGAAATACAGCATCTCTCGTGAGGGGAAAGTGAAGTCTGACTGCACACCACAAAATTTAAAATATGAAGCACAATCCAAAAAACTAGAGTAGGGGGAAAAGTTCAGGTAAATGTTACCAGAACATTATGAGAGCAAGTAATTAACAGTATAGACCTCTGAGATCTTGTACCACAGCCATTTTAAAAAATGTTTTTATTTCATATTTACTGATTATTTTCTAAACAACTTCTACACTAGAGCTAAAGTAACACCCCACCATTATCTATGTACAGATCCTATAGAGCCAAATCTTCAGTCCAAGTACACCTGGCTGGCACAGGGAGATTCCATGGGGAAAGAAAGGACCTAGTCTTTCCCTCCCCCCCACCCCAACTCAATAGCACTGCCAATGTTATAGCTATACTAGCATCCACTTCACTTGCAGCCGCCGCAACAAGGGTTTGATCAGGAACTCCATGTATGCCTGGATCCACCAACCCAGTCCCCAGTGCTTCTTAACAGAAGCATTCAGGGAGCCTCCAGGAGGATGGGTGCCATTGCAAACAGGAGTTGCAGACTTCCAGCATGAATCCCTACATCCTGCACATCCTCTGCATAGGGGAACTGTATTGGTTCCAGGGCAGCCAGAACTTTCTGCCTATGGAGAACAGAGCTAGGGTTTGCCCTCTAGTAACTGTAAGCCTCTATAGTATAACGTGTTTGTTCTATATTGAATTGAACCCATTTGTGCCTTTATGTTTTAGACTTTAAACTCTGTAAGGCAGGAACTTGATACCTAATGTTCCAAATCACATGTACTTACAGCACTGTATAAATAACAGCATCTCTTAGGATTTGGCACCAAGATAATAAAGGAATTTGTACAGGTGCTTGGAAATACTTTTGCGATTGGGCCAAGCAATACAAAGACTTTCATCCTCATGCTTCAGGCATAAGTCAACCTATAACTTACATGGGTTAAGACAAAAGTTTCCCTGTAGATAGCTTATTCCATAATTGCCTACTGCAAAGTTTCTTATACCATCCTCTGAAACAGCTGGTTGGTGCTGCCCAGTAGAGCCTGCATGGGACTTTTTAAAATCCCACTCCCACCTGCTCCTGCTATTATGGCAGCAGGTCCTGCATAGGGCTCTACTAGCCACTTTTGGAGGCAGGATATTAGACCAGATGGACCTAGGTGGACTTAGCCTAATCATTCCTTATTTTAGTTACGTCTATGGCTATAATTACTGGACTGTCTCAGAGGCAAAATGACAGTGGAACCAGGTAGGCAGATTACAATTGCTTCTCGGAAATTTACATAAAACTAATAACAGAGTGTGTGCACTCCAAGGAATAGGAGCCAAAATTGCAGAAACAGGACTGAATAGGGCTTCTGGTAAGATCACCAAGAGAGAAAGCAGCATAACTCCAGATCTCCTGACTGCCCCAATGGTGGAATCAGACGAATTACACAATCTAATATTAAGGCTCCACTAAAGTCTCTGGCCCCATTTAGAGGCTTTCTTGTGGCCCACATATGCTGACTGTGTGTGTAGATAAGGGCCACAAAGCTAGCAAATCTTGACCTTAGAAAATACTCATGGCAAAGTATCAGAAGTATTGCTCCTTTTAGAGTCAGATAGCGATCCAAATAAAAGACCTGTAAACAGAGAGAGCCCACAGAGCGTGCACACAAAAACTTTAGGACTCAAAAACTCTGCTAAGGGATCTCTTGTAGTTCAGTGCTTGGACTTTCAAATTCGGCAGGAAATGTTATCTAAAAGCATGGCATAAAGGGACTACTGAGAGAAATAGAGATGAGTATGCTTTGATCTTGACTACTGAAGCACAAAGAATAAGATGAATCTTCAGTGCAATAAATAAATAAAAAAGCAAAAACCTACCTGCCTCCTTCCCTTCTCATTGGCACAGCTGTGATTGATATTGGTATGTATTCCTGCTCACATGGATAGGCAGTCCTTCAGCCAGTTCAGTTGCTGAGATTTGCAGATTATTTTCCTGTGAGTAAAACAAAAGGCCTTGCCCTAAAAAATGGCAGGTTAGGGAATGGATGGCGGGAGCACAGCAACCTGCCAGATGAATGCCATTTACAGGAAACAAAGAACAGCCCTAAATCCCATGGATTTGGATCATATGATAGGAGCTATAGTGGTGCAACTAATAACTATTGACACTGTGACTTCAGAACATATGACCATGGTAGTTGAATGTCTGTGAAAATATAGTATCTTGGATGTCTATATTCCTGTCTTTATTCCCCATTAGTCTGCTCTCATTTTGCGTTGAGAGTCTTATCTAGCTATCTTAAGCCCTGACCTTGCAAACACTTCCTACTGGGCATAGTACCTATTACTAACTGGGATACACCTAATGGGAGGTATTTGCATGATCAGTCTAATAGATTGTAAATTCTAGAGGAAAGGAAAAGTATCTTTCTGTTTGTAAAGGGCTTTGTAATTTATAGCACTATATGAAGTATTTGTATTAACAACCATAAATTATAATATGGATTGAATGTCATGGAATTAACTTTTCTCACCTAATCTCTTCTGGGACTCTATTTTTAAGGAGGTTTTATTTTTAAAAGGCAAATCTAAAAGCACTTTACAAAACCTGGTCTGAGTACCAGCCCTGGCTACATTGTTCTGCTTTCAAAGCAAAGCTGCTCTAAAAGGTAGCTGCCCCATCACATTTGGGGCACATCAGGATCAGGGCTTCAGAAGGCAAGAGGGGGTTGCACAGAACATATGCTACTCCTCCTGGTTCTCAGTGGGCACAGCTGTCTCTACAGGAATGCTGTAAGTAATGTAACCCAGAACAGCCTCTAGAGTCAGTCCCATTCTCCTCAGCTGCGCTGAGTGCTTAGCTCAGTTGAGCATCAGACCACTTAATGACCCTTTACAATACCTCTGTGAGAGACAATAGGTATTATTACACCTGTTTTACAGATTGGAAAATGGAGAGACATAGATTAAGGCCCAGATCCACATGGGTATTTAGGCACTCAAACCCTGGTTTTAGGCTCCACTATGATCCACAAAACTCCTGCTCAGGTACTGCCTAATCCTGTAGGTGCCTAAGCTAACAGAATTTTGGGAATAATTAAGAAAGGGATAGAAATTAAGAGAGAAAATATCATATTACCTCTATATAAATCCATGGTACGCCCACATCTTGAATACTGCATGCAGATATATTGGAATTGGAAAAGGTTCAGAAAAGGGCAACAAAAATGATTAGGGGTATGGAATGGCTTCCATATGAGGAGAGATTAATAAGAGTTGGACTTCTCTGCTTGGAAAGGAGATGACTAAGGTGGGGGGATATGATAGAGGTCTATAAAATCATGACTGATGTAGAGGACAGGAATCAGGAAGTGTTATTTATTCCTTCTCATCACACAAGAAGTAGGGGTCACCAAATGAAATTAATAGGCAGCAGGTTTAAAACAAACAAAAGGACGTATTTCTTCTCACAACACACAGTCAACCTGTGGAACTCTAGATAAATTCATGGAGAATAGGTCCATGAATGGCTATGAGCCAGGATGGGCAGGGATGGTATCCCTAGCTTCTGTTTGTCAGAAGCTGGGAATGGGCGACAGGGGATGGATCGCTTGATGATTACCTGTTCTGTTCATTCCCTCTGGGGCACCTGGCATTGGCCACTGTTGGAAGACAGGCTACTGGGTTAGATGGACCTTTGGTCTCACCCAGTATGGCTGCCATTCTTATGTTACCATAGCTATGAATTTACATTCTTTCCTATTTTTAAATTGGTAACCCTAACTGTAATCCATAACTGGATTTTATATTGGTGTTTTTCAAACTATAAATAAAATATGATAGTTTTATTTTCCTTTAATTTATTGATACTGTCTCAATCTTAATTCCAGGTTGTGGATTTTTTTTTATCTAGAAATTTAGTTCTAATGTAAACACTCTGACTTTATATTAGGATTTTCATTTATTCATTGCACGGCATTGCACTCTTGCACACAATACAAAGTGTGTCTGACACTCTAGTGCATCAGACACAAAATAAGATTATGCTTCTAGATGTAAAACAAGTACTTAAAATGATTTAGTTTGTCAGTGAATTATGTTTATGATACAGGTTCAAGACCAGTGGCAGATTGCAGTTTGCTTTCTGATGCTTTATCAGTGAACTGTGGAAATTAGGTGAATACAGAAAGTGAAGAAGGAATATCAGTAAAGAAGGAACAATGGCTCAGATCTCATCTGACTGTCCAAAGTTCTTGCTTATTGTTCATGTGAACGTACTTGGATATCTATCTAATCTATCTATCTATCTATCTGTCTACAAAAATACCCAAGCTGCCCTAACTCTTAGCCAATCTGGAAACATTTCAGAGAGGAGACTCAGGGAAACATGTAGGTCAGAGTTAGGAAAATATTTGATCATGTTAATTCCTTAATTCCAATGGTAAGAGAAGAAGACTAGCACTTTCCAAAGTATAAATATTTAATTTTATTTAATATGGTGCAAGTATAAGATTAAAAGATTAGACTGAAGTAGTTTTTTTTAAATCTGTGATATATAAAACTACAACTAGAATTGAGACTTAGCCTTTTTAATATCTAGCCTTTAAAATACACTTTTCCCTGAGTAAGACCAAAATTATAGGACCCTTTAAAAGAGAGTCCTTAGAATGGAAGCATAAATTATAGCTGTTGATAAAGAAATCAGGAGTAGAAAGACTACCTATTGCACAGGGCACTCCCATAAGGGGTACACTAGTCCAATATTAATTAGGGAAATGTAACATAAACATGAAGTTCTAGGAAATATAAGGAAGTTACACTTGTAAATTTAATTGTAGTGGTGGTTGAAAATATTAATGTTTGTATGTTCCTTATAAAATACTGATGGGGAAACAACTGTACATTAATTTTTACACTGGGAAAAAGGTAGCTTTTATATTGGGATAAGAAAAGTTGTTGCAAGGAAGAAATAGTTCTAGTAGTATATTGCCACCATGCATTGAACAGAAAACAGAAGCCATTACATCATATAAGGGAAAAT
This sequence comes from Chrysemys picta bellii, assembly GCF_011386835.1. Lineage (NCBI taxonomy): Eukaryota > Metazoa > Chordata > Testudines > Emydidae > Chrysemys > Chrysemys picta. The sequence continues at coordinate 109,967,284 of NC_088795.1, read as the reverse complement.
CTTTAAAATTGTACTGTAGCTATGGGAAAGTTATAATGCAAAGTCAGATGACAGTTGTCTGGGCTAGATTGTCTTCTCCGATGGAAGTATCCACTGGTCAAAGATGGGGAAAAATCTGTGAGGTCCTTTGTTTGGAGGCATTTTACACATCCTGAAAGAATGATTATCTAGCTGCAAGATTAATGGGGTTTAAGTCCAGAAGGGACCACTGTGGTCATCTAGTCTGACCTCCTGCATAACACTGGCAGAACTTCCCTGAAATAATTCCTGCTTCCACTAGATCATATCGTTTAGAAAAACATCACATCTTGATTTAAAAATTGTCAGTGATGGAGAATCCACCACAACCTTTGATAAATTGTTCCAATGAGTAATTACCATTGGTAAAAATTGATACCTTACTTCCAGTCTGAGTTTGTCTATATTCAACCTCCAGGCATTGGTTCTTGTTATATCTCTGTTTGTTAGATTAAAGAGCCCATTAGCAAATACTTGTTCCCTGTGTAGGATCTATTGGCCTGTTACAAATTATGTTATTTTGAAGTTACAAGTGGAATTAAAGTAGCTAAAAATGGATTTGTATAGGTGTGCAGCAACTTACTAACAGTGAAGTGACTATGCTAATGAGAGATGCAATAGTTGAGTGGGACCTACTATGCTACTGACAGTTAAGCCTCTGAGCATGCCTAATGTAAATGAATTGATTTCAGAAGGCTGAGCTTTCCCAGTCTAAGTTGATTGCTCATGCAGATAATAAAAGTGCTGTGCCTTCTCTCCAGTGATTAGGCCTCTTGTGCGCTTACTAAACATTACCCCTGTGATATTTTACTTATTAGCCTGACTGTACATACTGGTGGTTTAGTGTTTGTGAATGACTATGGAAAGCTTGCTTGCAGGCCATATATCTCCTGCTTTACAACCCTCATGGTTACATACTCAAATTGATCTATAAGATTTGGTAAATATCATCATCCCTACCAGTAGCACAGGCTATATGTAGCTCTTCAGGAACCCATACGGTGGTGTATTCAGAGTTAGAAGAGCTCTGTTGTCCTACAGCTACATTGTTATCTAGTGCCTGACAAATACAAAGAGCAAAGTGATAACCCGACTGTTTGTGGCACTCTCTGAGTCATGCTGACAAAGTGGCTCTTCAGGGTGGGGAATGGTTGAGTTCTATAAATCTATCCTGACTCTCTTTAAGCAAACTTTACCTGCAGAATTATTCCCCTCTAAATCAGAGACTGGAATCTTTCCCCTTACAAATCTGTCCTTTCTTCTTTTGTCCTTTGGTTCCTTCCTCATTATGGGAGTCACGTTACCTACATCTCTGGTTGGCAGTGAGGAATTAAAGTGGTCTCCTCCTTTTAATTTGTCTCATCACGTTTAGAATTTTAAATGATAGGACTTACAGTCCTGGAACTTTCTCTGTTTTCGGTTGCTTCAATTATCAAAATGCTGAACAAGTCTCATGATTTCCTAAAATGTGTGTATTTTTGTAAAACAAGACACAAAAGAATCAGAATCAAAACTTTAATTTCATTAAGCAATGACATTATTGACTTGTTCTTATACTAAGTTCTAAACCAGTTTATTTACTTCTTATTGAAACATATTGTATAGAGGATTTCAACCAAAGCAAACACAGGGAATATTTATTTCCAACTCTACTAAATTCCTCTGATCAACCTGCATTGGTATTTTCATTTGAATTTGTTTTCTTTTACATTTGTTAATTCATCAAATGCTTTACCTGTCCTAACATGCGTGATGAATGGCAGCTGGTGGCTGTGCAGTGCATTTTGGAACAACTGCAATTGACAGACTGTAGCTTGAAAATGTTGCTGTTCTGTCCACATTTGAAAGATACTGAAGGACAGTGTGTAAGATAATTTTGCTATAATTATTTTTCTGAAAAATCAAACTAAATATACTGAATAAAAGTAGAGAATAAAATATTTAGGGCCAGTTCATCAGCTGATATAAATTAATGTAACTCCGTTAGTCAATAATGGGGCTACTTTGATTAGACCAGATATGGATCTGTCCCCTACGGTACATGAATGTGCCTAGGAGACATGGAAAGATTTAAAGAAAAAAATACTGGGATTTTAAAATATTTACTGTTTATCTGTCTTGCCTATTTAGAATTTAAGCTCTTTGGTGCAGGGACCATCTGGTATTATGTTTGTACAGTGTCTAGAACAATGCAGCCCTAATCAAAGACTGGGGCCTTTAGGTGCTACTGTAATAAACAATAATTTGGTGTTAGCTTTGTACAATTTGACTCTACTCTAAGGGGAAGATTCCGATCCCCTCACTCCACAAGCAGTGGTATTGAATTCATTTGAGTAAGGAGATATTCAGTGTTAAGAAGGGCAGTAACAATATATTTGTCTGTACAGAGGGAGGGAGGGAGAGAAGAAATGAAAAAAACAGCAATGATTAATTTCTCCTCAATCTGCTTTTGTACCCTATGCATAAAGCCAATTTATGCTCTTTTTTTTAAATACTAAAACTTGGAACTGCTCTTACGTTGGCTAGAAATTGTAGAAAATTTGATTCAATATAATAAAATCCTTCAGAAATTTATAGTGGGAAGTCACATCTCATTTTTCTAGAGTCATTACAAATCACAGAACAGAACTTAGATTGGCCCTAAGCACATAATGTTTTAAGAAAAGTTTACATAGATGGTAAAAATAAAAAGAAGCCTGAGGATTCATACAATATGTGGCTGTGCACAAGTTTAAGGGCAAGGGGTCTCCAAATAGCTGTTTAGACAATTCTGATTGTCAAACAGAACTCTGCAAACATATATTAAAATCTCTGCAAGTACAAAGAAAATCATTAGCTCATCCGCAGCCACTATAGAACTGGTATTTAGATCTCTACTTGAAGATCACTGGAAACCTTCAGCAAGAGCACATAATCTGTGCACTGTGCTCCACAAAGGCTCCCAGGTGCATTTGCATTTCCATGTGTAGGTAATTGTTTTAAAAGCCCTTGAATGGCCTGGAGCTTGGTATCTTAGAGACTGCTTCTTGCCCTGTAATAGAATATTTATTTTCTCTGTACACAGGGAGTACTCCAAAAGACAAACTATTGAGCACTTTCTAGAGTTGGCATCCCTCCACTCTTAGATTAGCTCCCTCTTGCAGTACCTCAAAGTATGAATTTGGTACCCATACGAGGCAGGGTGAGGCATATCTATACGCATAGCAAATCAACAAGTGTTGCCAAGATGTAAGAAAAAGACAGACACCAGAGATGGGTATGGTCCACTGAGGGTAGGGTTATGCACTGTTCATGGGGTTTAATCCTGTGTCCAATTGTCATTACTCTCCATTCCTGACCCACTAGCAGGTTGCTGTGTAGCACTATGCCATCTCTACTGTCTCCTTCCTTTCTCCCAAGTCCAGGTACATTTTTTCCCTCATTTTCCCTAACAGATGCATTTTATAATTCCTAAGAGGTTGTGGAAATACATTTTTTGTGCTTTCTTGTAATTTAGACAGACTATAAAGTCAGGGCCAGCTCCAGGAACCAGGCAACCAAGCACATGCTTGGGGTGGCACCTAGTAAGGGGCGGCCAATCTTGCAGTGGCGGGGGGCAGCGCGGCGCGACATTCTGCGGTGGGGGGGTGCTCCAGCGGCGCGGTGCGCAGGGAGGGGTTCCGGCGGCGCGGCGCTCGGCGGCGGGGCGGCGCGGGGCGCGATGCTTGGGGGGGGGTCTGGCGGCGCAGCGCTCGGAGGGGGGGGGGGGGGGCTCGGCGGGGCGGCGCTTTTTTTTTTTTGTTGCTTGGGGCAGCAAAAAAGTTAGAGCCAGCCCTGTACAAAGTATCTCTCAGTCTCTTCTTCCTCACATTGGTTGCAAGTTCTCTCCACATGAAGCTTAGACTGTATTTTGCACATGTCAATTTCTGCTTCTAACATGCGGTCATCGATTCTGCATGCAGTGAGAATCTGCCTTAGTTCTGCGCATTTCTCTGTAGCGAGGTAGTTGTTAGTGCAATGTTTAATGAGATCTGTATTGGCCCAGTTGTTACTGTTTTTGATTCGTTCTTCCTTGTGACTTGGCTGTTGGTGTTTCATGTGTTGGTCTACAATCAATATGGCTTTTTGCTTTTAGGATGAGCAGTTGGGAGGGTAATAGCAGGGATGGGCTTCTTGTTTAAATGTGGTAAACTGGGCTGTCTGGATTCCTGTAAAGGCACAAGGCAATATAAATAAAGAAAATAGTGTGACAACCTCAGCCTTCATGTGCATTGTACATTATTTAAAGTCTTCCCAAAGAGATAAAAAACAGGACATAAAAAAAAGGACTTTAGGCATATCAGAAGTTAAGAACCTCATTTATAAATGATTTGATGGTAATTCTTAGCATTTACAATGTGACCTTGGAAGAGCGTATGGCTATTCAGTGGAAACACCCCAAATCGAATTACTGGCTCAAAAGGGAGCATTACAAGCCACAACCTTCACCTCTCTGCTAAATTAGAAGGAAGCTGTAACCTGGTCCATTCTATGCAAACTATAGATTCATAGATTCCAAGGCCAAAAGGGACCATTGTGATCATTTAGTCTAACCTCCTGCATAACACAGGCTATGGAACTTCTCCAAAATAATTCCGAGAGCATATATTTTAGAAAATATCCAATTTTGATTTAAAAATGGTTAGTAATGGAGAAACCACCATGACCCTTGGTAAGTTGTTCCAATGGCTAATTACTCTCACTGTTAAAAAAAAATATGCCATATTTCCAATCTGAATTCATCTATCTTCAACTTCCAACCATTGAATTGTGTTATATCTTTCTCTTCTAAATTGAAAAACTCCTACCCATGTAGGTACTTATATGTTGTAATCAAGTCACCCCGTCTCTTTGTTAAGCTACATAGATTGAGCTCCTTGAGTCTATCAGTATAACTCCTGTTTTCTAATCCTTTAATCATTCCTGTGGCTCTTCTCTAAACCTTCTCCAATTTATTAATATCCTTCTTGAATTGCTGACACCAGAACTGGACACAGTATTCTAGGAGTGGTCACACCAGTAATAAATATAGTTGTAAAATAACTTTTCTACTCCTACTAGAGATTCCCCTGTTTATGCAGCCAAAGATTGTAGTCCTTTTGGCCTCAGCATCACACTCAGAACTCATGTTCAGCTGATTATTCACCATGACCCCTCAAACCTTTTTCAGAGTCTCTGCTTTCCAGGATAGAGTCCCTTACCATGTAAATATGGCCTACCTTCTCTGTTCATTTACATTTAGCCATACTAAAACACCTTTCGTTTACTTGCAATCACCTTACCAAGCTATCCACATTCCTTATATAAGTGACCTGTCTTTATCATTATTTATCACTCCCCTGATTTTTGTGTCATCTGCAAACTTTATCAGTCATTATTTTATGTTTCTTTCCAGGTCATTAATAAAAATGTTAAATAGCGGAGGCCAAAGAACTGATCCCTGAGGGACCCTACAAGAAACACACCCATTGAATGATGATTCCACATTTACAATTACATTTGAAGACCTAGCAGTAAACTGACTTTCAATCCATATAATATGTGTCATGTTAATTTGATGTCTTTCTAGTTTTTTAATCAAAATGTCATGTGGTACTAGGTCAAAGGCTTTACAGAAGTCTAAAAATATTACATCAACACTATTACCTTTATCAACCAAACTTGTAATCTCAAAAAAAAAAAAAATCAAGTGAGTTTGATAGAATCTATTTTCCATAAACCGATGTTGAATTGCATTAATTATATTATCCTCCTTTATTCTTTATTAATTGAATCCCATGTCAGCTGCTTCATTATCTTGCCTAGGATCAATGTCAGACTGACAGGCCTATAATTATCCAATTCATCCTATTTACCCTTTTAAAATATTTGCATAATATTAGCTTTCTTCCAGTCTTCTGGAACTTCCCTGGTTAATGTAAATCAACATTAATGGTCCATTGAGCTCCTCTGCCAGCTCTTTTAAAACTCTTAGATGCCAGTTATCATGACCTGCTGATTTAAAAATGTATATCTTCAGTAGCTGCTTTTTAACACCCTCCTGAGCTACTAGTGGAATGGAACAAGTGTCATTTAACAAGAATACATCATCTTTTTTCCCAAATACAAAACCGATATAGTTACTGAAAATTCTGTCTTTTCTGCATTATTATTTCTACCATTTCCATCTACTAAAAATGGTTACTAACCTTCTGAAACTGTTGTGCTTCGAGATGTGTTGTGCATATCCATTTCACTCTAGGTGTGTGCATGCCCCAAGAACAGTCACCAGAAATTTTCCCCTCGGAGGTACCCATTGGGGCAGCCCGAGTGCCCTTTGGTGCTGCGTGCTTATAGCACCAGTATAAAGTGCTCCAACAGGTACCACTGAGGGGAAAATGTCCAGTGACTGTGCTTGAGGCATGCACAGATCTAGAGTGGAATGCAAATATGCTATCACTTGAATAAGAATGGACTGATATTGTTAGGATTATTATTGTTCCGAATATTCTTTAAAAACTACTTCTTATTGTCCTTAATTCTGTTAGTTATAGATTCCTCCTTGGAATTCCCCTATCAATTTTCTACATTCCCTAGCTTCTGATTTATATTCATTACTACCAAGTTCCCCTTTCTTCCATTTGTTATATACCTCCCCACCCACCCCCAATTTTTATAGTTGCCTTCATTTTCCCTCTAACCCAGGTCAGTTTCTTAAACAATATGGCCTTCTTCCCTGGTTGTGGCTTTTTCAGCATCTAGTAAAGTGTTCTTAAATGATTCCCTTTTATCATTTGCATTTTTCTGATTAAATTCTTCCTCCCAGCTTTCTTAGTTGTGGTCCTCTGGCTCCTGAGCTGATAAAATGAGGCCTGCCCAGACAAAAGCATATATCAAATGTCTGTAATGGTAATACTGCTCCAAATACCCACAATCCCTGCCCCTAACAGAAGTCATTTTCTTGGGACTGTTCCATAGAGACTTTGGAAGGTCAAATATAAATCTTGTAAGATCTTAAAAACTGTGACACATTTAGTTCTGGGATGCTGACATTTCATCTTACAGAGGAAATTGCTTTTTAAAAGAACTCCTATCCTTACTACACCAGCTCTCAGATTTTTAGCATGAATTGCACTTGCCTGTGCTCCATTTTGCCAAAACAGGTCACCTGGGAAATACTGATAGCATAGATTCCTGAAGCACTTAGAGGCAGAAGGTGGGGTTGCTTCCAGCAGTCATCAAAATAATTAGGAGGAGGAGGTGGCCAGGAATATTGCTTTCTGTCCACCAGTATGGAAAACAAACCTCTTTAAAAGGTTGAGGATGTAGAACAGGAAGCTTGAAGAACAGCTTGAATTTGGAAGCTTGGAACAGAAACAGTGACTGTGGAGTTGCAATAACAACTTCATAGCTAGGATTGTAGCAAGAGTTCTGTTGCAAAACTTTTTTTTACCATCCCTTTCAAGAGTAATTTGACGTTCGGAGCCAATTTGGTTAATGTCATTCCTTACCATCTGAGCTAGGATTTAAGCTGTTACTGCTTCTCCTCCACCATTCTGGGACTTCAATAGTAGCTCACCTGAGAGAGCCCATATCTTGTGAGGTGTCTTTGGGTATGTCTACACTGCAACTGAAAACCTGCAACTGGCCTGCATCATCTGACTCGGGCTCCCAGGGCTCAAGCTAAGGGTCTGTTTAATTGTGGTGTAGACTTTGGGGCTCCAAATAAATCAGTTTCCAAGCAGATTTAATTTAATTGGGCTAAAACTTGAATGCTCTCTGGGTTCACATGCATGTCAGTGGAGACATGCTCCTAACAGGGGAAGGAAGACCAGTGATTGCCCCCTAGTGAGTCTTCCCTCCCTTAACACATATAGGTGGTTGGGATTAGGGGCACAAAGGGCTTATGAGCCTTCCCCAAATAGTATTGCTCCAAGAGATAAACTGGAAGCCTCACAACAAGGGTAGCCATGTTTTTAATATTTTTGGATTCTCTTTCCCTTCTCAGTGTTGATGAGCTTTTCCTTAAACATAGTGGAGCTCAAGTCCAAGTGAAGTGCTAACATATTGAACCAAAAGCTTTAATCTCTATTGGAGGATCCATAGGAGCCCTGCTGTTGGGGGATGTGCTAGATCAGCTCAATCCTAGCTACCCTTGCTGTACCCCTTCCTCCAGCCAGTGCTATCTGCTTGTGGTGCTCTGCTTCTCCCCTCCATCAATCTCACATGTGTAACAAATGACTAGAGTACCTTTTAAAATGTACATATTGTAATGGCCTCATAGAAAAATAATTTATTTTCTTTCCTGATGGTCTACGCCCTAGGTAATAGTGAGAGATACTATGACAGAAGGATAAATTATGATGCACATACATATAAGTAGGCTTCTGAAGAATACACAGCTCAATAATAAAACTTACAGCCCAGACAAACCTGGTAATGGACTGTAGTTCTGCTTGGTTTCATTTTCTCTCTTTGTTGTAACACACATATACAAAAGTTTGGAATTCTTTCCCTGTGTGTATGTCTCGAAAGTACAGCACAAGCTGTGCTGCACGTGACAATTTGAGTTTGGGATTGGTTCAGATAAGCATGCAGAATGAGTATGATCATTCAAAGTCTAGTCAAATATTTGTGCGTGTACAATTGTGCAGTAAATTTTGCAAGAATAGATTGTCTGGTCAGCAGCAGAAGTGAAAACACACTTATCCAAACATCTGAAGAGAAGGATTGGTTTGATTTTGGTACAAAGTTTGGCACAGTTTTAGGGCATAGGGAATTAAAGGGAATTATGTTTTATCTAAACAAGTTTTCCTAGTTACAAGCGCCAGATGCTGCCATCCCTGGAAGTATCAACCCTTGCTAAAACATGTTCCTATTACAACAGGACCTGCTATAGGACTGCCTAACTGAGCACATCATATATGTTCCCAATCTAGAGGCTACTGTCAGTGCACACTGGAATCTAGAACTTCCTCAGCTATACAAAAATATTCTTAAAGATATGCCTGCAGAAATTAATACACTGAGTGAAGAATGCCAAAGTACATGGCATATTTTTAGCTCTTTGGGGTGAAGAATGTCTCTATGTGTTTGTACAGTACCTAGCACAATGGGACATGCAGTAAATATTGGCAGCACTATCCACCATAGCAAAGATTAATGTTAACATTTTATCGTTCACGTTCAATAATGCATTTCAGATAAAACTGTTATGTATGAGCCACTTGTCCTATGGCACACATCTCCCGAGGCTATCACATAATTGATATAGTTCATCAGGTTCATTGCTTACATCAAATGAACTGGCACAATCCCCTCACTTCTTCCTGTCAAATACAAATTGTATCCAAGAAATATATGACTGAGAGTAATTATATTAATGGCAAAATATGCACTAAAATTATTTCTGAAACCTTGGTAGATTTGAAGGCAGTACAGCATCAGCAAAACTCTCCTCCTGTATAAGATTTTAATGATGAAAGCATTCTTCAATAACTTTTGTCCATGATAAATATGTTCAATTTTTATGACCTGTACTTTGACTGTCCTTGGTCGAATTCAAGGACTCCTGAAGTTGAGGGATCCCTCATGATTCTGTAGAAGGATCTCCACATGCCAACATTAAATTCACACTCACACACACACACAATTATTTATGCTAAAGACAAATTTTGCTCCAAAAAGTTGCTTCTGGGCAGAGGAATATATGGAAAGTGATTATATTAACTAGTTTCAGAGTAACAGCCGTGTTAGTCTGTATCCGCAAAAAGAAGAACAGGAGTACTTGTGGCACCTTAGAGACTAACAAATTTATTAGAGCATAAGCTTTCGTGCATCCGAAGAAGTGGGCTGTAGTCCACGAAAGCTTATGCTCTAATAAATTTGTTAGTCTCTAAGGTGCCACAAGTACTCCTGTTCTTCTTTTTATATTAACTAGTGGTGCTTCTATAGGCGTCAGCACAGCTAGAATGGGGAGAGAGAATCAAAAGGGATGTCAGGTCTTTGCTGACCCAAATTTAAGTATCAATAGTGATGGAAAACTGCAGTCAAAGGGAGCTGCTTATGAGCCTGGGGAAAAGAGATGGGAGCTGAAACCAAAGGGAAGAGGCCTGGGGAGATATAAGGCTCTCAGACACTGTGATGATTATGAGAGACACCTAAGCATGTAGATAGAGAAGAGAAGGTGTAGTTCTGCTAGACTGATGTTGTAACACACACTGGGCAGGGATTTACAATATCATGCCTCTATTTTTCAGTTTTGGCTTGCCATGTGCAATGCTTTTTTCTCTCTATGAAGGAGACAAACGTAATAAAATGAAGATATTTTTTAAATGCTCGAAGGACCATTCCAATCTGAACTTGCATATTTGTTTTTATTGTTTCCATGTTCCAGCAAGAGCTGCATTACTGGGAAAGAGTTATCTGAATGGTTCAGGAACACCAGCTGATAGCCTTTCCTTTCTCTTGTGTACATGGAAAGGGAGTAGCAAGTGCATTGGAACCTGGGAAAAGGAGATGAGCTGGTTATGTGTTAAGAAAGAAGGGGTGAGAATTTGCATCTAAAAAACCTGGCTCATCAAAAGTGAATCTTTTGCGTGGGACAAGCTGCAATGCCATGCACTAGACAGAGTAAGGGAAGGGGGCTGAAGTACAAAGGAAGCACACTGCCAGGGGCAATCATTGTCAGGGGCCCTGTTTGATAAAGCAGAAAACTAGAGAACAGCTTCAAATCACTGTACTGTGCTAAATTAACCCCCTGCATTCTCTGAACATATAACCTCTCTGCACTTTTTTTGAAGGGTTAGTGGGGGGCATGTTCAATATTCAGACCTGAATAGTGCAGCTCAAGTTCATCTCTGCAGTGAATGAACAAACCCACCATTTAAAGTGTGGCTTTATTTTGAACGCTGACTCTGAAAAATGGCATCATCAGAGTCCCATAGTCATTGTGTCTCAGTGAATTCCAGATCAGAGTAAACTCACAGGTCGAGACTGCAGGGCTCAACCTAGGACCTAAGAGTCAAGCTGTGACCTTTTCTTCTCACTCACCATCAGGAATAAAGATTCTGCAGGCCAAATTCTGTCCTTGGTAACACCTCTGCCTTTAGTTGGCTTGCATAGATGTGGGTGAAACTTAGTAAACAATTGTGTTGATAATGCACAAGAAAACTCCAGTTCTCTTTCTCTTAGTTGTGTTGGTTCTTCAGGGCTAACTGGATTCAAAAAAGCAGTAAAAATGTATTGACTCTGAATATGCAAAGGAAACAGATCTGTTGGGTAAAAAGGTGCCATTTTATCAAGACAATTTCAAAGTAAAGCCAGTAAGGAATATGGGCAAAGCCATCCAGAAAACAAACCCTTGCACTACTAACAGGAATCCAGTGGAAGCCTTTCAGAATGGATGCTTTCTAGGGAACTTTAAGGGTGCTCAGATGACACAGAATGACAAAAAAGGTGAAATAGTGCTTGCATATTTATTTGACATGTAATTTGTTAGAATATTTACTTTCCATTATAAAAGTAGCTGCTATACAGTTGGGAAAAAGATACCAGCTAGTAACAGGCTAGAAATTACCATATGGATATGTTTTTTGTGTGGGAACATAGGTATGTTAATCAGCTTTTAGATGTAGTTAGTAGCTAGCAGTGGATACGTAAGCAAACATGCTCTGCCAATTTATGGGAATTTAGAATCCACTCCCGTAAAAATACTAGAAAGGTGAAATGCAGGAAGAGCGAAAACAGATATTACAGAAAGAAAAACACACTGGAACCATGAAATTTGTGTAATTTCATGTTTTTTCTTCTTTTTTTAAATTTAAGGTGAGCTAAATACCACTATAACTGATTTTGCTGTTGCTTTTGCTATCCCTGCCTATCTAGGTACTTTATTATATTATTATTAATTATTATTATTACAGTAGTACTTAGAGGCTCCAGTCAGATATTGGGGGCCCATTGTGCTAGGCACTATGTACATACACACACACAATTATGATGATTCATGTCCCAAAATCTTTATAATCTATGTATATATGAATCAACAGGTGGACACAGATAGATGGGGGGGCACAAGGTAACTGTGAGATGATTATAATCAGTGTAATAAGCAATGGTTACAGCTTACCAGTTGCTTTGCCATTGGCATGCAGTGACAGCTTCTTGTTATATTAATCATAACCTTATTTGTATGGCCGCATCACTATGATATCTGAGCATCTCCAAACATAATAAATCTATATTCATGACAGCCCTGGGAAGCCATATCTCCATTTTACATATTAGGATCTGAGGCACAGGTTACGGTCAGTGGAACTGGGGAGCAGGAGGGAGGGTTAGTGCCCCATCCACAGACATATTGTGGGGCTGATCTAGGTTTCAGCCCCTGTACATTATTCTTAAGCAAGTTGTTTGGCTGACTCATGCCAGGGCTCTGCAGGTGCTGGGGGTGAAGCTGGAGGTTAGAGTGGGACCTGGAAGGCAGGAGCAGCCACCGCAACACCAACAATTGTGCCAGGGAGCAGCTAGGAGAAGAGGTGATCAGGCCAGGGCCTGGAGCAGCTAACCCCAGCAAGAGAGACATGAAGCACCAGGACCCACATTCCCTGCCTGGATCCAACTACCCCCCTGCTGAGTCTTAGTAGTTTCCTCTCATTCCCCATTCACACCACCCATGCTGCTCCCCTTCCTATCCCTCACATCCCAACTATACCCTACCCCCCAGGCCTTGCTTCCCATACAAAGCATCCTGACTTTCCCCTGCTCCCCATGCTTTGTACAGTGCTTAGTACATTTAGGTTTGAGTGTATATCTCTACACCCTACTCAAAGCCAACTTCCACCACCCTGGCACAGATAGAGTATGGCCTTGTTCCAAAGGCCATTGATGCCAGTGGAAAGGCTTCATTACCTTCAGTGGGCCTTGGATGAGGCCCCAAATGTCTTGCCTAAGGATAAAAACGGGAAATCTGTGGCAGTCCCACAAATTGAAACCAGATCTCCTGGGTCCCAGTCTAATGTCTTAAACTACAAGACCTCCTTCCACTCTGGATGATGTAAACCCATTGCCACCAGAAATATAATTGACTTTCTGCCCCAGGACATATCATTGACAACTTTATAAAAAAATTCTCATTTAATCAAAACCTACTTGTCACTTGAGTCCTTGTTAATAAAGGTCAAAACCTTTTCAAGTCCCCTCCATCACTGTTACATGCCCTCATGGTGAATGAATGATGGAATGGATGTAGCTTGGTATACATATTTCATGCTGTACAAGTGATATTTGACTTTTTAAATTTGAGGAAGATTTTTGAACTAAGAGGTGGACCCTACATCGGCAATTGGAGTAGTACAAAGGAACTCTGCAAGCTGCATAGACCTAAAAATAAGAAAAGCCCAAAAGGGAGACAAGTGACCTGAAAATTTGACTCCAATTCCCTTATTAAAATGTTTGCATGTAATTATTGAGTTGGGTAATTCACTAGAAGTCATGTCACTGTACATACATTTTTAAATCTCACCAGCCAAAGTGGGTAGCAGGTACTTAACATTTCTCCACATCCTAGATTTTTAGGCCACTGCATTCCCTCTCTTAATTTGCTTGAGTATGAGTTAAGTATGATTTGTTTTGTATGAGGTCTAAATTACAGCCTCCTCTTACTGATGGCCTAATGTAAAGCATTGTGCTAGTTTATAAATTGCTATAAATTGTGCAATGACTCAATTCATGACTGTTCTGCCTGGGCTCCCTAGTCTCTTTTCTGCCTATTTTCCTTTATTTATTTGTATCTGTTACCATTAGAAGTAGCTGTTACTATTTTGCATTTTAAGATAAACCAGAAGTTTAGCTGCACATTAGCAGAGGAAATGATAGAGATGGGCTATAAATTAGGGGGCTGTACACCTTCTTGCTTCTGTAGGCTAACCTTATTGCGCATGCCAAGGGCTCTGTATGTAATGCACAAACATGCATTGCAGCAGTTGGTGGTATAAATAAGGAAAGAAGCAGTGGGGAGGTTACATAGTTATTTGTTCATTGTTTGTGTCATTGTGTGCTGTCAAGCTGTCTGGAATGACTCATGAGCATGAGTGCCAACCTCAGGGCACACTGTCAAGAAGCAGGCCACAATTCCCAAATTGGGTGTGAGATCTATACTTAGATTTCACCAACCAAGTATCAAATGTGAATTCCCCAGGCACTATAACAGCCTTATCATGGAGTCACAGAGAGTCCCTTGGGAACTCTGGTCTATCTTGGCACCCAGGCAAGCCATAATAGATTGTCCCTTGCACCAAAAATCACAATAATATTCAGGTTACTTCCAGTCCCAAAGGACCAGTCACTTACTCCAGGTCAATTGTACCTTATCTCTTATTAAAGACAATGCTTGTAGCCAATCCTATAATAAACTAACTAAAGATTTGTTAGCTAAGGAAAAGAAACAAGAGTTATTGACAAAGGTAAAGCAGGTAAACATACATACGCAAATGAGTTACAGTCTTAGGTTTCAAAAAGCAGTAGAATCTGCTGTAATGTGCAAGTTGTATATGACCTTTAGGGCTAACCCATACTGCAGCTTAGGTACCCTTCCTTATGCTTCGAAATATTGTCCTCTCCAAATTCCAAGCAGCATAGTGACACAGTTGCTTCTGGGCAGGGATTTTTATTCCCTTTCCCCAGAGTTCAAACCATGATGGGACGAGGGTTAACGCAAGTTCCTGTTCATGGGTGTTGGAGGAGCAGAGTCTTTTGTCCACTGACATTCCCCAATGGTTTGTCTGGTGTCTATAGGCATTCTTTTATTAGGCACAAGATGACACCTCTTGTGATAAACTAGCATCTCACATTTGGTAATGCTTCTCTTCTGACTGTGGGGTTTACAGTTTTAGCAAACATATTTATAGTTACAGAGCAAACACTTAAATATTACCTTGTACCATGGGATACAGATATTATATGCAAGATTAATACATCCAGCCTCCTACAAGCATTTCTAAAGTCTAAACACTAAACACATCCTTATAACTCTACTATCTATTTTAACAATACTAACACACAGGTGAGCCAGATTGGTTTCCAGCTATGCATCTGTCAAGTGTTCATTGAGGCCTAGGGATCTTGGTATGAGCTAGCACCTAGTCTGCCAGCAATACATGTCCACTAACTTGCCAGAGCCAGGTGCGGTGACTCCATGGGTAGAGCAAAAAACATCCAGACTTGGCAGTTACTGACCATACTCATGCTATGTAGACACAAACCACTTCACCATCTGAAGGCTGAGCCAATTGGAGCTCACTGAGGAGAAAGTAATAAATAGGAGAAGCTGGAGACAGCCTGGGGGAACTCAGCAACTGAATCATGCAGGAATCATGTGAGGTCTGTGTCTCAAATGCTGTGCCAGTCCCTTATCCTATGGGGAGCCAGAGAAGGAGACTGGAAGTTACTGCTGATGGTGAGAGTTTAAGACTTGTTGTTGAAGAGATGCAGAGAAGGTGAGAGGAGACTGTAGAACTGCCAACCCACTCTAGCTGTAAGAAGCTCAAGGGACATCTTTATACACACAAAGACACACACTTTGAATTGCATACATTTCAAGATAGGCTGAGGAATGACCCCGTGAGAAAATAGGAGGGAAGTTTATGTATGTGCATGTATACAAGCTTTACATGTCCTAAATATTTTGTAATAGCAATAAGTGTGGAACTTTGAGTGAGAAACACCAGAGAGCTATCACAGAATAGTTGTCTGAGAAATATTCACAACCAATTCAAATATCGCTTGTGGATGGTTTGTACTTCTTAAATGTTGTTTTTTTAAGAAATTGTGTGTCACTCTTTTTCTTTCAGAAGTGTAACTTAGTATAATGTTACATCTGTGTCCTGAAAACAGTGAGCTCTGGCCCATGCTTCAACAGAAGAGTAGGCTGAAGTGAAAGAAAGGGGAAGTAATCACACAGAATGTTCTGTTCGCCCCTTTCCTGTTACACTTCTCTAATGAGCTCCCCATGCACCACCTTCATATCCCCCTCTATTTCAGGGACATAATGGAACCTCTTCTCACTTTCTCTCTAATGCCAGGGGCTCTGTGTGCTCCTCCATTTCCCTCTCACATCATACCAGGGTCCTCCATTCTCTCACCTGTTGGGGGGGGGGTCTCAATGACTCCTATTACCACCCCTGGAAGGGGGTCTTGTGTGCCTCCGGTCCTCCCATTCTTTCTCTCTTTCAAGGGGTCAACATTCTAAACTCAGTTGGGATATGGGGAGAGATGAGATGGGGTGTGTTATGCTGGAATGTGCTAATTTCTACCATCAAGCAGTTCTTGGATCTACCAAAGCTTTGGCTGTGCTAATCAGAGACAGGGATACCATATGTCCCCCATTTCTCCCTTTTGGTTTTTGCAATTTACACCAAAATTCAGTAGGGTTCTGCCCTGCCCACTGATATCTAGAGCATTCCCTGACATTTTGGAGGGTTATTGGTTTACATCCAAACTGCACAATGCCATCAAACTGACTAACAGCCTCACAAGCCTAGCAAACTGTATCTCAACTAGGGGATACAACTTCTCATCTTTCCTTGTGTTCCAGCTTAATAACAGAGCATATTTTTTTACAAGTCAGTAGATCACAGTACAGGATTGCATTCACTGATGCAGATTTTGAAATAGACAATTAAATACAATAATTGGCTAGTTGAATGCTGAAGAACAAGCTATAAAATGTGGCATGCAAGTGATTAATGGGACCCAGCATTTAGCTATGGCTGTGATGGGCATTGTAGAAGCACTTTAGATATAGTTAGACAGTAAGTATGACACTTATTTCATAAGGACATGAAAACAATGAACTATGTGAGCCATCGTGTGGTTAAATGTGGAGGCCACAACTTTAAAAAACCCTTAACCAATGGGAAACCACTCTCCAACCTACCCACTTCCAGGGTGGATTTTAACTGGGCACCAATGGCCCAGGTTCTACAAGCCTAAGGATGAGTATGAGGGCAATGCTTCCTCTATGTCCTCAGGGGACCCTGCCTGTGTAATACTCCCCTGGAGTGCCCAGAACGGTAAGCCACTGTGTTACCCCTGTGCCTCAGCAAGAGAGAGCTTTGCTGGAGCTTCTCTTGTGAGAGTCAGTTTCCTACCACACCAGGTTGTCTGCCTCACCAGCCAACTCCTCGAGACTCTGCCAATCATAATCTTGCCTTGCAAGAAACATTCAGTGAATCCCAGTTCCTGAGTTTCCCAGAGACTGCCTGCACAAAGTATTTTAAAACATATTACCAGCACACGTACATAACTCTTTAAACACAATCTATACATACCTCACACAATGACATTCATGACCAACATAGCAACAGTTTTTATATAATACTTTACAAGAGTTTGACACAAGCATGTTGGGTGAACCCTTTGCCAGTTGGCATAAAGAAGCTCTTAGGGTCACAGGCTGGCAGGCAGAGTCCCAAAGTGCACCCCCTCCATCATGCTGGAATAAGGAGAGAGAAGATGCGGGACACCCCATACTGAATGAGGCATGGAGACGTAGTCTCTCTGCATGCAGTGCCATGCTCCCCAGGACCCAGCAGCCCATTGAGTTACAGGGACCTCACCTCAGCCCCTCTTTAACCTACCAAAGTTGCAACAGTGTAATGTAACCCCCCCCCACCCAAACCCAGACCTCAAGCAATGCCAGATGGAAAGTGAAACAAAAATCCCTCTCAGCAGTCTCCCAGCGTCACCAGAACCAACCTGGCAACTCACCAAGCGTAATAGCAAACAGAGTCCAAAATGGCTACTCACCATCAGCAAGAGCAAGCAGAAGCTTCTCCCCCTATCCCCACCCCTTGGCAGGTGAGAGTCAGTCAGCTGGCCCTTTATGGTCCCACTGTCCAATGGCAGCAAGAGTGAGCGGGCCAAGCTCTGTTACTTGGCTGCCATGTCAGAGAGCCCACCCCGCCATTAGAGGGAGGGAATGAGACAAACAGCACCCTCCCCCATACACACACACACACACACACACACTGCAGGGAGGGAGAGCCAGAGTGTGTGTGTTTAGTACTGTCCCAGCCACTCTCCCATGGCATCTCCTCGTTCTATCCAGAAGGGGGGGTGTCAGCACTGCCTCTGACCCAGCAAAAACACCCTGTGCTAGTGAAGCGAGCAATTGCGCTTGCCTGAGAAACTAATATGAGTGTTACCTTGAGGCAGGCCTGTTGCTACGGAGAGGCATTAAAGGGTGCCCCCAGATCAGTCCCAAGGCCTCCCCCATACCTACCTGACAGCTCTGAGGATTTAAAATGGAATCCTGCTGGCTTCCAGGCAACAGAGGCTACTATAGCTCTGTTCACACCAGCAGGTAGCAGCCTCCCCTCAGCCTCTGCCCATGACAGCTACAGCCTCACTGTAAAGCAGAGAAGTGACACAAGAGGATCACCCCCTCAGTTATGGAAGGGACCTCCTAGCGAGGAGAGGGAGACAGACCCAGGTGGGCTGGGTGAGGTGGGAGACTCTAGAGGAAGTTGAGGTTCCAGATGAGCTGAAGGACTCTGAGTATGCTAGGTGCGTGCCGATGGGCAGCTGGACATAGATAAGGGCAGATGGAGAAAGGTGTGGATGGAGGAAGTATTCTAGAGTTGTGGGTTGGAAGAGGGAGGAGCCAGACCAAAGGAGACAACGTTTTTTTTTCTTTTATTGGTTTTATAAGAATCTAGGTTCTAAAACATTACAAAAATAGGCCATCTGGTCTAGCTGGTTGAGATTTACTGTCTCAAAAGATGAGATTCTGTCAGACGTGGATAGGAGGTTGCTAATGGGAACCCAGCATCCCTTTGTAAAGGGAGGAGGCAGCATCTGCTTTGCTTTTATGTTGTTCTACAACATTGATTTTGGCTGTTTTTACATTCCGTGTTTCCATAGCCATCTGATGGGAGCTACATGAAGGTGCATTTGGGCGTATTTTTGCTCCATCAGAACATCCTGGCAAGTTCTCCGACTGCAGGAGTGCAGATGAACACCAGCTGGGCACTTACATTTTTTGGCATAAATCTTTTGTTTTGAAATGGTTTAAAATTTTCTAACAATGTACATACTGCAACATTTTCCTGGGAGGATTAAGTGCCACCCCAAAATTTCTCACAGCCTTATCTTATTGGCTTGGCTGGGTGCAAGCCTGGTTCAAGATACCAAGATACATTAGCCCACCGTAACTTGCTGTTTTTATAAATCACAAATTATTCTCTGTTGTGATTGCACATGCTTGAAGAGAGCTTGAAGATATTTTTCACTGTGTGTGTCTGAATTTACAGGAGAGGATATACATGTTTCCTGCAGGGTGTTCCAATAGCCAGTGTGTGAGTCTGTGATTCGGTGTCTTTTAACAGTAATCAAGGTCTGGCTGCTGAAATGTCACTATGCAGCAGATTACTAAAAAGATTCAGTGTTTTGTTTTCTTTTAACTTTCCTCGCACATCACAATCAGAATGCCTGCAATATGTGCATGTGCTGTCACAGTGTGGAGAGCTGATACATATGGGACTATTGTTTAAAACTAAAAACATCCCCTGCTAACATATTCAGTGAATATGGGATGCTACTAAAGGAACACTTAAATTAAGCTTCCTACCACTTCAACAGCACTGCCATAAATTGCATATCAATTCAAAATTGCTGCTGTGGCTTTTCTACGGCATGTTGGATCAGAAGCAAACACCATGCACATATTATATTTGGCAGCTGCTTAACTTGTGCCACCTTCTGATTCCTCAAGACTTAAATAAGGAAAAGAGTAATTTGGGCTTAGTCAAACATTACAGAAAAGATCTGCAGATTCCTTTTGTTGCTATCTACCTGTTCATCCTTTAAATGATATAAGAGATCAGTGCAACCAAATTTAGCAATAACATAGGCTAGGTACAGTATGCTGCATGCAGCTTAAAGGCAAGTGAAGGATAAAATGAATCCATGAGGAAACAGACTGACAATGCAAAGACTATTAACTGTCCACTTTGACAGCTGTGGTAATCAAATAGGTGTTATTGTGGGACAGTTCTTGTCTTGGAGATATCTACGCTTAGCTAGTCTAAAACAAACAATGTAAGGAAGGGGAATCAGGGGCTCAAATGGTTGGATTTTCCTCTGTAAATAAGTGAAAATAACCCTATAAATTATGGAATAAAAGCAGAATGTTTCCTTTGTAACAACAGAGCTAAAATAAAGAATTCTCTTTATTTTTGCAGCTTGGAGGTATTCAACTAATGTTCCCATCATTTCTTTTGCCATCCACTTTGATCTCAATTCCAATTTTTGCCCACGGTCTCCTCGACTTCTTTTTGTTTCATTACAGCGGAGGCCCTTTTGACTCGTATTTGCATATCTATTTTGAGGTTTCCATTTGCAGATCTAATGGCCTTCTTAACCTGTTTTAGCAAATCCACTAATGCCGCTTTCTCCTTTTGAAAAGCACTGGGGGCAACTTATTTCATGTCTAGTTCTTTTAAATGCATTTGATGAGTTTATTTAGGCCTTCTTCGTATATACAGTATTAAACACTGCTTTTTGAATGTCAGTTTTTTATAAAAAGATTTTTCATTTGCACTGTAATCTCTTTTGTTTCCATCATTTACTTTGTTGTAGAAACTGACTGATGTGAAAATAATAAATTACACTTTGATAAGCCATCAGTTGTGCTTTTACGAGTAAATCAATTTTAATTAAAACGAATGCATGGGGGCCTTGTGCCTCTCTCATTTTCTAGTCTAACCTCAGCAATTTTGTCAATAGTGAAGATTAAATCTTTGAATGCAGCCCTTGTGTTGAGGATTGTGATTATTAAATATGAACTATATTGCAGGAGTGCTCAAAGCCCCAGGTCAGGATCTGGGCCTTGTTGTGCTGGGTGATGTCCAAACATATTGAAAGACAACGTTCTTGTCTCAAAGACCTTGCAATCTAAAAAAGGCAAGACAAACAAGAATGGACAGATGACACCTAAGCCAGCAGGCAAAGTCTTTATAGTTACTTTAAAAAAAATCTATTGCAAGGATTTCCCATTAGATTTGGTGTTTATATCACTCCTAGTTGTATTTGTTGCTCTGTAGCGCCATTCACATTTCTTGCAGTTACACGTAGAGTATGTTTTTCTAACACAGACCATAGGAATTGCCATACTGGATCAGACTAGTGGCCCATCTAGTCCAGTATCTTCTGTGACCAGATGCTTCAGAGAAAGGTACAAAACACCCCTTAGTGGATAATTATGGAATAACCTGCCCTTACGTACAAGTTTTTTCTTCCTCCCTTAATCATGAGGGTCTATGTACTGTATGTTTTTTGTTTAACGAGCTTAATGTAACTGGCTGTTTTCATTATCTATTTAAATATCTAATCCTTTTTTGACTCTTACTAAGCCTTGATATCTAGCAGCAAAGAATGCTTCAGGTTAATTATGGATTGCATTAAAAAAAGATTTACTTGTATCTGTTTTAAATTTCCTATATGTCTCCTTGCTATCATTGGAGCACCCATTTTGCCTTCTCCATACCATACATTATTTTGTATTCCTCTATCATGTCCTCTTTCTTTAAACTTTGCCTGTACAAATTTTTTCCTGTTGCGTCAATTTATAAAAACTTTTATCTTTTCCAAAATAATTCTGACACTTACACATTATTATTATTATTTGTAAGAGAGAAAAGTAGAATTATTATTAAATAAACAGGGACTAAGCCAAATACATATTTAGATCAAATACAGTATAGAGTAAGGGCTTATTCCTGCAATATATAATCCATAGACAGACTCCTGCATGGAACCCTATTGATTTCAGCCAAACATGGTCAATTGCAGGACTGAGGCCAAAGTAAATTGCAAAAGCATTAATAAAGGTCTGATATAGTGATTTAGTCAAATAAGTCCCTAAGTATCTGATCCTATTCACATTGTCCTGTCTGGGATTTTGACATTGACTCAATGGGAGGAGGATTAAGACCTATTTGATCTCACTATATATAAACTATTTCTAGCAAAGTCCCCTTCCTTCTCTCCAATCTACGTGTTCCCTAGCTTTAAATAGTCAATCATATCCCAACTAAGACATGCATGTTTCTGCTTATCTCTGTTTTTTTGTTTTGCATTGTCATTTTGTTAAATAAATTATGACACACTATTTACCTCAACCCAGAGCTTTGAGTCTTGTCTCTGGTTTCTTCTCTATCGAAGAACTTCATAAATAAATTATTGTTCCAAAAAAGATGAATAGATGAGTGAAGCTATAGTAGTTTGTCACCACTAGTGCCTCCTGAGATGTCAGCTGCTTCCCTTTTATCTTTTTATACATGGATGTTACTTCAGTCAAATAATAATAAAACGTCCCTGTAAAACTTCTAGCTCTGAAGCCTGCTGCTGTAGTTCTGTTTCCTCATGCCCTGCTTGTCTGCCTGAAGTTTACCAGTCTCATGTTTGAGTAGTTCTCTCTTCAATGGATGGATGGCTACCACTGGGATGGATGGATGGCTACAACTTTGTCTACACTGACTTTTTCCTTTATAATTTCCTATCCTTGCTACCACTGGTTCAGCTCCACCACTGGTGGCAGACAAGGTGCCAAAAAGCAAACTAGGTGCAAGTGGCTGGCAGCATTTTAACCTCCATGTTGTCCAGACCTGGTCTGAGCAGGATTAAATTACCTAGTAGTTAAACACTGGCTGCAGGTCTACTACTGGCTCATCTCCATGCATGGTGGGAAATTTTAGGGGGGGGGAAATCAGACATCTTTTATGAGCTAGAGGGATGGCTGTAGCTCTGCCCTTTTGATTAGTTCCTATAACCGTAGCGGCTTTTTCAAAGGTTTACTGCTCCTCCAAGATGATTCCCCCTTATTTGATTTATAGCTCTCCTTTCATATGTAGCTCACCTCATTCATGTCTGATTTTAAAACTAGTCTTTGGGATACTTACTCAGTCTCAGCTGCTCTGCTTCCTCCTTCTTCCTCCTTGACTTGGACTTCTTGTTTGACTTTCACATTTGCTTGAGCCATCCTGACAACATGCCCTTGGAACTCTGGAAGTCTCTCAGTGTCTTCCCAAAAGCCAGCAGAGCAGAAAGTAGCATTCTGAGAGGTCATTCAGTAGGAACAGGCAGAGTAGCTAATGTCATAAAGAAAGAGTCAGATAAACCAAATCAAGCAACATACAGTCCAGATCATGGTCTCTGATCAATACGTAACAGCTAAAGGGTCACAATGCTAGCTGCTCAGGAATATTGCCTCCTCTATACCAATGAGCTTAAAATATGACCTTCTGCTGCCCTTCCTCATTTGAGCTTCTAAAGAAGTCAAAAAGATAAGACAACAAGAGAGGTGCACGACAAAGCATCTCACATGATCTTTGATTGATGAGACCTTTCCCGTCCCTTGTCTAATCTATATCCAGGCTATGTTTAACCTACCATCTACCACCAATGATTTCCAGGGAAACAGTGGGCCCTTAAGTTGAGAGCTTCTTGAGGGACATGTTTTCTAGTTGTCTATAAAGTACCTTGTGTTCCTTTAGATATAAATAGTGAAATAAATAATAAACCTTGCTCCTGTCTCCTTCCCTTCCTCTCCCTCCACAACAGTAGTTCTGTTTCCTTCCCTGTCTTGCTCCTGCCCTTCTCCTTAATCTGCCTACCTAGTGAAACCTTCCCTCTTTGCTGTGTACTAGAAGAGAAGCTCCATCCCTTGTAGTGGGACCTGCCTTTTCTCTAGTACCAACCTACCTCTTAGCCTATTGCTGCTCTAAGCTGTATTGCAGATTCTCTTGGCCTCTGCTGTCCACATGCATAAACCTCTCCTCTGTGCTGGTTTTTGGCCTGAGAGAAGGGCTAGGAGCAGACTGGTACTTGCTCCTCACAAACCTCCCTCTGTCCTTGCAGCAGTCAAAGGTTATTGTTGTGCTGTAGCGTGTTGGTGGCTGCCAGTAAGCATGCCTTTGATTTATGGGCAATTGCAGATACTGATGGGCATGCTAGCCACCTTTCACAGGCTAAATGGAAGAAACAATTAAGCACTTATGAAGTAAAGTAGCAGAAACGACTGAAGCCAGCACCCGAGGCACTGGACCACATAGGAAGGTCTGAGCAAGAACTAACTCAGGGAGAATAAGAGGTTTTGAGACTGATTGCAAATGCAGGGGCTGAAGCATGGAGTTGTGTGTGTGTCAAAGGCAGAAAGCCAAGAGAAAAATCATAGAATCAGCTAGTAGCCTAATCCTGAGAAAGAGCTCCTTGAGACACAGGACTTGCTGGAATGCAGGCTGGGATTTCCTACCGTGTTCAGGGAAATAGGGCTTTCTGTACATTCTATGTAAATAAACAGGATTGCACCAAAGAAATACCTTATTCCATCATCAATTTCTCCTCTTAATGGAAACAACCAGCAAAGCCCCAAATATTGGTTAACTGCTCAGACCAAGGGGCAAAATTATGCTCTTTTCCCCTGGACAATGATTATCTGCTAAGGAAGGTGACTAGGCTGTGAAGTATAAAATACCTTATGATTAACCAGGATTAATCAACCTGCTGATGTAACTGATTCAGACAGAGTTAACATCAGAAACTGGATAGCAGCTATACAAAATTTCCGTGGCAAAGGTCATGTAATTTTGGAAAGGGCTGAGCACCCTCACCTCCCACAGTTGTCATTTGGAACTGAGGCAATTCTGCCCCTGTCAGGAGGTGCTCAGCTGCTCACAGGATCAACCTGAGCTCTGCAAGCAGAGAACGCACCTGAAAACCTAGGTACCCTGGTTGTACTGGTGACATTGATCTCTCTCTGTTCAGTCATTTAATAAAAGTGACATTTAGGTCATGTCTACACTACAGAGTTAAGTCTACTTAAGTGACATTGGCGCTCATAAACCGCTCTAATTGCATCACTTGTGCATGTTCGCACAACGCTCCTTTGTCAGTGGAGCTTGTCCACAGTTGGTACTCTAGTACTGACAGAGAGAGCAGTGCACCGTGGGTAGCTATCCCGCTGTGCAAATCACCACCTTCTCCTGCTAGACGTTCTGGGAATTGATCGCACTGCACACTGGCCTATATAGACAGCTGCATGCAGGGACTTTCTTTCCAGACCAGAAGATTGCAATAGGGAATATGGAAATGCCCATAGCGATCGTGGGAGACCCAGCCTACCCCTTACTCCCATGACTCATGAAGCTCTATGCTGTAAACCTTGACAGCAGTAAGGAGCACTTCAACAACAAGCTCAGCAAGTGCAGAACGACCATAGAATGTGCATTTGGCAGATTAAATGGTCTCTGGTGCTGCCTTTTTGGCAGGTCAGACCTCAACGAGGAAAATATTTCCATGGGCATAGCACTCTGCTGTGCTCTGCATAACATTTGTGAAACCAAGGGAGGAAAATTTCCTGGGGTGGAGCGTTGAGGTGGATTGCCTGGCTGCTGATTTTGAGCAGCCAGGTACCAGGGCTATTAGAGGGACTCAATGGGGGCTATTCAAATCAGGGAGGCTTTGAAGCAGCATTTTGACAATAAGCCTCAGTATTGGTTCTTTCAGAAATGAATTGAGCCAGGCATTGTTTATTTGCCACCTTGAATGATCCCTGTAACAATTCCTGCCTGACGTTAATTGTAGTTTGTGAATGTGGCGATTGCCACTGTGTTTGAATTTCTGTGGTTCGGGGGAATCGAGCACTCATGCCTGCAGTGCAATCAGGGACCTCAGCATCTCTGTTTGGTCCTTCATGCACTTAATTATCTGCTTCTGGCCCGGTCTTCTCTCCTGGCTATCCATTTGTAGTTTCTCATTTATTGTGTCTCTTCATACTCTGTGCTCACTATCAACCTGATCTGACAATTGCAGCAATTCCAGAAACATGTCATCCTTACTCCTCCCTCCTCATTCACCTCCTTATCTGACAGAAGCGCTCCACTGATGTGTAGGAGCTGACCCTCAAGATCACAACTGCAGAAGCAAAAGAAACAATACACAGGGTCAGTGCTGTGTGTGCACTCGCAGCCTGGAATCATAAAAGCTACATACGCCTCTTTCTCACTTTCCCTTGGCAAGCATGCAGCACAGTCACAGCGTTA
This sequence comes from Chrysemys picta bellii, assembly GCF_011386835.1. NCBI lineage: Eukaryota > Metazoa > Chordata > Testudines > Emydidae > Chrysemys > Chrysemys picta. The sequence continues at coordinate 109,941,167 of NC_088795.1, read as the reverse complement.
AGCGTGGTGAGTTCAGTCTGGGGGGGGATGGTGGTGCAGAATGTGTCAAAGGGTCTGGGCGGTTTCAGAAGGGGATCAGTACCTGAGCCTGGGGACACTATTTTGAATACTGGCACCGTTTTCCACATGCAGGGGTTATTGAAGCTGAAATCACACAACTGAGGGTAACCAAAGATGCCAGGCTGCATCTCCTCCATGTGTGCTGCTTCAGATTGGGTCTATATGCTGCTCGCCTGTGTACCGCTTTGGTTCCTCTGGAAGTAATTGCCGACTGGCACAGCAAAATTTCCTACAACGGGGGAAGAAACAAAGCAGCTCTGTCAAGGAGCCTTCGGCAGAGGATTGCAGAGTATCTGCAGGAAAGTTTCCTAGAGATCTCTATGCAGGATTCTTTGGAGAACTCAATGTGCATAAACAAACTTTTCTGCAGGGTCCCCACTGTGTAACTGCACAGGGGAATGCAAAACAGATGCAAATAGTACCTAGTGTTGTTAAGTTCAATGCCTTCTCCCACGTGCACCATGTAACAAAATAAAAGACACCTTTTCCTCATGTACTATCAAAGAAAAATGAGTACTTACCAGAGCTCTCCTCTCCTGCTTCAAGCATGCCAGACCCGGACTGCTGGGACTGGCTACACCACTCTGGAGTCAAAAATAGGTCCTGGCTCACCATGCCACCAGATGAGCCAGTTGCCTGTCCCACATCCTCCTCCAATTCGACCTCCTCGTCCACCACTTTGTCCTCAGGGTTGACTCCTCTGGCTTCTGTCTCCAGTCCCCCCGAAATATCCAGGGAATCTTGGCAGTAAGTGGGGTCGCCACCGAGTATGGCATGCAGCTCCTTACAGAAGCAACATGTTTTCGGCACCACACCAGAGTGACGGTTGGCTTCCCTTGCCTTCTGATACACCTGCCTCAGCTCCTTTCTCCTAGCTCAGCACTGCTGCATGTGCCTTTCATGCCCCTTCTCATCCATGCCATGAGCAATCTGCTCGTAGGAGCCAAAATTCCTATGGCTGGATCAGAGCTGTGACTGAACAGCCTCTTCTCCCTACAGACCCAGCAAATCCAGTGTACTCCGTGCAGGAGCCCGTTTGCTGCAGAAAACCGGCATGGTCAGCTGTGATGTGAGCTGTCTATGCCAAGGAAACAGGATGTGGAATTTCAAAAATCCCTAGGGCTTTAAAGGAGGAGGGGTGCACACTTGTGTACCTGTCTGCAGAGCAGTGGAGTAGAAACTGATTATCAGAACTGTCACGATGGGCATTGTGGGACACCTACTGGAGGCCACTTAGGGCAACATAAGCAAGTGCAGTGTCTACACTGACTCTGCATTGTCACAAAAAGCTCTATGCCACTCATCAAGGTGGTTTTATTATGTCGGCATACGGGAGAGTTAAATGGGCAGGAGGAGCATAGTTATGTGTACACTTCCACTATTTTGTTGACAAAACCTGATTTTTGTCGACAAACTGTAGTGCTAGATTCATAGATTATAAAGCAAGAAGGAACCACAGTGTTAATCTGGTCCAGTGGTGGGCAACCTGCGGCCCACATGCGGCCCATCAGGGTAACCTGATTGTGGGCCAAGAGACATTTTGCTGCCATTGACCATACGCAGGCACGGCCCCGCGCAGCTCCCAGTGTCTGCGGTTTGTCGTTTTCAGCCCATGGGAGCTGTGGGAAGTGGTGGGCCGCAGGGACATGCTGGCCGCCGCTTCCCGCAGCTCCCATTGGCCAGGAACAGCAAACCACGGACATTGGGAACTGCAAGGGGCCGTGCCTGCGGACAGTCAACGTCAGCAAAATGTCTCACGGCACGCAATCAGATTACCTTGATGGGCCGCATGCAACCCGCGGGATGCAGGTTGCCCACCACTGATCTGGTCTGACTTTCTATGTAACATAAGCCATAGATCTTTCCCAAAATAATTTCTGTTTAAACTAGAGCATTTGTTTTAGAAAAACATCCAATTGTGATTTAAAAGTTGACTGAGAATCCACCATGACCCTTGGTAAAAGTTCCAGTAATTATTAACCCTGACTGTTAAAAAATTCTTATTTCCAGTCTGAATTTTTCTAGTTTCAATTTCCAGCCCTTTGATCTTATTATACCTTTGTCTGCTACAGTGAAGAGCCTCTTATTAAATGTTCTCCAAGTAGCTACTTATACACTGTGATCAAGTCACCCCTTAACCTTCTCTTTGTTAAGCTAAATAGAGACTTAAGAAGCTCAATCTCTCTATAAAGCATGTTTTCCAATCCTCTAATTATTCTTGTGGCTCTTCTCTGTACTCTCTCTAATTTATCAACATCCTTCTTAAATTGTGGAAACCGGAACTGGACATAGTATCCCAGCAATGATAGAGATGTAAAATAACCTCTCTACTTCTACCTGAAAACTCCTGTTTATGCATCCAAGGATTGCCACACTGAGACATCATGTTAAGCTGATTTAAAAAACTTGCGGGTCATGATGGATTGAGTCATGCTTCCCAGGATAGAATACTACATCCTGTTAAATGTGGCCTACATTTTTGTTCCTGGATGTATACATTTACATTTAGCCATATTAAAATGTGTCTCTTCCAGCTGTAACATATTCTAGTAGTTCTTCAACTATAAAGTGCAAATATAGGAACAGCCTAACTCTTATGCTTCATTTAATAACTAACAAATGTTAATATTATACTATTCAATCATTTTCCCATTCAAACATACTTTCCTGTCCATAATCCCAAATATTATTTAGAATCCAAAAGACAATTTATATATAACTTTTAATCAGCTTCCAGTAGAGAAATATCTTTTAACTCTCTCCAGAGACTTACAAAAACTGCTGAGTGCTCTCTGTCGAGAACTGACAGGGCTGCCCTCCTTTGGCAATTTAATTCCATATCAACATCATTTATGCAGAAAGTGAAAGTGCATACTGAATATGCTGGACTAATAATACTATGACACTGGCAGGTCAGGTGCCAGCTCACGTAAGGTCCCCATGTTTCAACTGGATACTACGGCTGCTGATTAATCGCAGTTAACTCACATGATTAACTCAAAACAATTAATTGCACTTAAAAAAATTAATTGCGATTAATCATAGTTTTAATCGCTCTGTTAAACAATAGAATACCAATTGAAATTTATTAAGTATTTGGAATGTTTTTCTACATTTTCAAATATATTGATTTCAATTACAATACAGAATTCAAAGTGTACACTGCTCAATTTATATTATTTTGATTACAAATATTTGCACTATAAAAGTGATAAACAAAAGAAATAGTATTTTTCAGTTCACCTCATACAAGTACTGTAGTGCAATCTCTTTATTGTGAAAATGCAACCTTTTTTTGTTACGTGACTGCACTCAAAAACAAAACAATGTAGAACTTTAGAGCCTACAAGTTCACTCATTTCTACTTCTTGTTCAGCAAATTGCTAAGACTAACAAGTTTCTTTATATTTACAGGAGATAATGCTGCCCACTTCTTATTTACAATGTCAGCAAAAAGTGAGAACAGGTGTTCGCATGGGACTTTTGTAGCCAGCATTGCAAGAGGGATGAAGTGTGGAGCATGCTTTCAGAAGTCTTAAAAGAGCAACAATCCAATGCAGAAACTATAGAAGCCGAACCACCAAAAAAGAAAACCAACCTTCTGCTGGTGGTCTCTGACTTAGATTATGAAAATGAATGTGGTCCACACTGCTTTGGATTGTTATCGAGCAGCATCTGCCATCAGCATGGACTCCTGTCCTCTGGAATGGTGGTTGAAACATGAAGGGACATATGAATCTTTAGCGCATCTGACATGTAAATATCTTGCAATGCCGGCTGTAACAGTGCCATGCGAACACCTATTATCACTTTCAGTTGACACTGTGAACAAGAAGCAGGCAGCATTATCTCCTGCAAATGTAAACAAATTTGTTTATCTGAGCGATTGCCTGAACAAGAAATAGGACTGAGTGGACTTGTAGGCTCTAAAGTTCTGCATTGTTTTGTTTTCAAATGCAATTATTTTTGTACATAATTTTACATTTGTAAGTTCAACTTTCATGATAAAGAGATTACACTACATCACTTGTATTTGGTGAATTGAAAAATACTATTTCTTTTGGTATTTACAATGCAAATACTTGTAATAAAAATAATATAAACAGAACAGTGTACACTTTATATTCTGTGTTGTAATTGAAATCAACATATTTGAAAACACAGAAAACATCCAAAAATATTTAAATAAATGGTATTTTATTATTGTTTAACAGTGCAATACTGATGAATGCATAGCTGGAATCTGTCTCACTTGTGGTTAATATTGATAAAATAGGTATTAGAAATTTAAGAAACTGTTTAGTGTTTAGATTCTATTTAATGTTTGTGAGTTGCATTAATCTTACTTTTCTTTATTCTAATCTTTATTCTATACTGTAAAGAAATATGAGTAGTTGTATTGCGACCCTCTGTGACCGTATGAATTGCCATACAGAAGAGGGACATTTATTAGAGAGATGAGCTACTCTTATACAGAAATTGTTACGCCCCTCCCAGAAGAGGAAACCCAGTGATACCAGACAGGCTATGGTTGGATCTTATAATGGAAACATCTGGATTGAGAAATTGTCAGCAAAAGAACTAAAGACTCTTGTCATTCTGCTCTCCTCCCCATGGAAATGAGTCATACAAGTGGACTCCTCCCATTAGCTGAGTTTGCAGCTCAGAAAACAGGGCAGGAGGGGGATAAAAACCCCAAACCAAAGGAACTAAGGATCTCTATGGTGCCTGGACACTGGGGGTACACGGTGTGTCTAGCCATAAGCAAGTTTAGCCCTAAAAGACAAATAGAGCTTGTTGATTATAGAAGCCTTTATTACATTTTGAAACCTAAGACTAACTCATTCATGTCTGTTTGCTTGCTTTAACCTTGTAAATAACTCTCTAATTTCCTTTTTCTAGTTAATAAATCTTCATATAGTTTACTATAGGATTGGCAACATATGTCTTTGGTGTGAGACCTAAAGCGCAATTGACTGCCCCATGGGATTAGATGTAGCCTGATTATTGCTCTGATTGTTGATGTAAGGGGCCATCTATCACAGAGATATGTGCAGTTGGGTTGCAAGACAGACTGGAGTACCCAAGGGGACTGTCTGTGACATTTGTTGTAGTTGATGGTTGAAATCTAAGTTTAGAACTCACAATCAATTTGGGGTTTGGGCCCTGGTTTTTAACAGTCTGTCCTGCGTTTGGTATTCATGCTTTTTTCCTTTGAGAAAGCAACAAAGTTCACTGTAATGGCTGTATCACAACAATCTATTAAAATGCCCTTTTCCCCAAAATAAGTTTTTTCTCTTCAATTTTGAGGCACTCTACTCTGGATATTATAAAGGTCAGTGTTACTTTCTGGATAGAGTCAGTACTGTTGTTGGGCCTCACTGGAAGGATGCTGATGGGAACAAAATTGTATACTTTTCTGCAGACAAATCTGAGTGAAGTTTGGTGGCCACCAGCAGTGAATGACAGGGCTGCTAGTGGCATACACCAATCAGCTTGCATCATGGATGCCCTCATTCCATCAGAGGTTATGGTCTACTACATACTAGCACACAGTGTTAAAGTTGGCAATAGGGTGGATGCTTGCTAACAAAACTATAATATTTTTCTCAACTGAATAACCAATCGAGTTGAAAGCAGTAGTAGGAAATGGATTTTTGATGCCTATGATACCACACTGTTGAGCAAATAAAGATACTTCCTCTCACAGGAAGATCAAAATGTGGCTGGGAGTGGAGTGTGAGCATCTGGAACAAAGTTACAGGTGCCATATTTGTGTTTTGCCTCCCTATTTTGTGGGGCAGTTTTACATCCAGTGTGAATTTGCCCACAATTTCAAATCTGTAGTACATGTGTGTTTTTTCTAACCATTAATTGCACAAATAAAAATTGTGGACACAGCTAATTGCACCCAAAAATAAAAGGCTCATCTGAAAACCAGGCTGTATATGTTTTTTGCCGTGTTGTTGTAGCTGTGCCGGTCCCAGGATATGAAAGATGCAAGGGAGGTAATATCTTTTATTGGATATTACTTCTGTTACATCAACTTCTGTTGGTGAAAGAAAAACTTTTGAGCTACACAGAGCTCTTCTTCAGATCTCGGAAAGGTACTCATATATTGTAAGAGACCATTCAAAGTGAAGTAGCCTGTTAACACCTTTGCAGTCATAAGACAAAGAAGGGGGTTAGTGGGTAACAGATTGTTGTAATAAGCCATAAAACCAATTTCTTTATTAACACCACGAGTTCAGATATTGAGTGATCATTTTGTGAAGAGTGTTTTTGTCTTTGATCACTTTTCTGTATGAGAGCCCAGTGATTGGTTTCACCAACATAGTTGTTATGGGGCATTTAAAGCACAGGATGAGGTTGCTGTATATGTTTGGAATTCAGACAACATAACACTTGTTACCCAGTTGTATATTCTTAACATTTTGGTTAGTCATTTGGTGTAATCATTCTTGTTTCTGAAGCAATAGTAATGGATCTAATTTTAAATATGCTGTATTGAATATTCAGTATTTACCTCTGCAACTTGGTAAAATAAAGTACTGTATTGGATATATTTGATTTGAGAATCAGAGTTCAATATTTGTTTCCCATCCTAAAAACTGAAACTTACCTTGAATGTTGACACTTAATGTTGTGATTTTCAATAAGGTAAAAATAAAAAAAAGTATAACTTGTGATAATAAAAAGATACCGGAGGGGGGAGAATATATTTTTAAAACTATATAAATAAACCATATTTTAGAAGTAAATATATTCGTCCACCAAATATCCTGCACTAACATAAGTCTTCATTTGTTTTATATTCTTATAACAACTGAAAAGGGCTTTGCCAGTCATTAATAACTTGAAGCCTCTTTCCCCATAAGCCTCATGGAAAGATACCATCACATGACACTTTGATGAAAGGATATTAGCATAGGACCTCAATATTATGCCATGTGTTTAAGTGCCTACTACGTGAAGATTGTAGGCATCTATCTTCAGGCAACATTAATTTGAAATCTCTGCCTCTGTGTTTCTCTAGCTGTAAAAATGGGATAATCTCAAGGGGTATTTTGACAATTAGCCAAATATATTTCCAACACTGTGCAAATATTAGGTATTTTCTGAGTACAGCCTATGTATCATACTGAATTATCTAAGTAACGATAAAGTAGTACTAGTATTGTTTTATATATTTGACTCAGTCATTCTCATCACAACAGCATCAGCCATGAACACAATTAGTTGGGACTCCCTAAGTGAGCTCGCCAAGATTTATATAGCAAGAACTTTTATGCTAGACGCCAAGACATTATTTATATCACAGTTGTAACAATCAAACTTTGTTTTGTAATTACACACATCAAAATCATTTACAATATTTAGGTGGGGTTTTTCAAAGATGCTTAGTTTGCCTTCAGAGTAACAGCCGTGTTAGTCTGTATCCGCAAAAAGAAGAACAGGAGTACTTGTGGCACCTTAGAGACTAACAAATTTATTCGGCTAGCTTGATTATCACTTCAAAAGTTTTTTTTCTCTTAATTAATTGGCCTCTCAGAGTTGGTAAGACAACTCCCACCTGTTTATGCTCTCTGTATGTGTGTATATATATCTCCTCATTATATGTTCCATTCTATATGCATCCGAAGAAGTGGGCTGTAGTCCACGAAAGCTTATGCTCTAATAAATTTGTTAGTCTCTAAGGTGCCACAAGTACTCCTGTTCTTCTTTTTAGTTTGCCTTAGCTCTACTGCCATTGAGGTCATGGGTAAAATTGCCAATAGCTTCAGTTGGAGCAGAGTTAGGTCACAGCTAAGTGCTTTTAAAATCCCCACCCTCTATATACAAATGTTAAGTTTATGGCATGCTGGGGCAGCATTGTATTTTCATCAAAGAATAAAGACCTTTACCCCAATTAACTCTGGAAACCTTAATGTGATCTTAAACTCTCACTCATACTAGAAGTCCCAACAATGAAAAGGGAATTGTTTGTGTGAGTAAGCACTATGCATGCATAAAGATTTGTAGGATGAGGCCCTCATGATAGCAATGTGTGACATTTCACATCCTTTCCGATAGCTGCTCAGCAAAAGCTGCAATTTGAATCTGTTTTTTCCTCAATTGAAATTGTGATGGATTGGGAGCTGCTCTGTAATAATTTATGACTACTGTATATTGGCCTAGTTATTGGGATGTTTGCTGCATTAATATATTGGGTTAACTCAATAGCAGCCTGTTTGGAAAAGCAGGCAGGAAGGAAAAGAATGGCTCAAGATAAGCCACAAACACTTAAGGATTGTTAAGAGACAATGGCAGCACTATTAGCCATGATAATTTTGTCTCCTCTCCAGACAACCTACAAAAGGGGCCATGAAGAGAGAAGAGCAAAATAACTCTGGCAAAATCTAGAACATTCACACATACATATGTGTAAGCAGAGGTCACCTAATTGGGTACTTTAGGACATAAGCTGATTGCCATAGTATTCAAAAGGGACTCTCTCTCCCACCCCACAATATATACTACGTTCTACAGCTCCAAGGAAGTTTACCTTCCTCCGAAATGTGTAGGCAAGATTCTGTCCTTTGTAGATCAGTTGTCTGATCCATTGTGGCTAATCCTGTCATAGGGAAAGGGATGGAAGAAAAAAAATTCTTCTGTGGCTTCTTTGTCTTCTCTATGAATGGATGTACAGTTAGTACGTTCACATACTGCTCTACGCATCTGGCCTGTGTCTAGGCTACATGGACTAATTGGTTTTATTTTGTTTTACCACTGGTAAAAGACGGTATTGTCCATATATGTTGGCACTTGCTGCTTGAATTCAATTTACTTCTCCCACCGCCTGCTCTGAGCGCTGGGATTCTGAAGTAATCATTCAAACCTAAGGGGTTTAAGAACTAATAAGAGCTCTGTGCTGGTGTTTAGAAAGGCATGTGCTTGACAGCATTCTGTTGGCAGTGCACATTGAAAAAACTGATAACCATGGACAAACTGGAAAAACACTCAAGACAAAATCCAAGGAGATGCTAGAGGACTTTGAATTGTCCCACAGGGACATAGTGGTTGATGTTAGTTTCACTAAGTCTGCTGAATCACTTCAAAAGTCCACAGAGAAGTGTTTTTACCTTTATTTATTTATTTTTAAGAGCAATATGCTGCATTTCAGCAAGCACAGACTTATGGTATTTGTTGCCTAATCATTACAGACCACACTAAAAGCATATTCCAGAATAATCACATGTATTATCAAGGGAGATACATTAGAGCTGTGCAAAATGTTCAGAAAGACATTCAAACCCACCAGAAACTCTTGAGGTTTTATTTCATTGCATAGTTAAAATTCAGTCCAGGTTTGTTGAAAAGGTTTGCAACCGTTTTCAAGTAAGCCTGGCATGGATTTGGAACAAATGATGTTTTTGTTGTTGAAATCTTGCAAAACATGTTGGGTTTAAGCTTTGGTTGGTATAAATTGGCACATCTTCATTGATTTCAACAGTTTCTGCATGCTTATGGAAGTCATTGGCAATATGCTATTCAATCCAGCTCAGGATCTGGCCAATTTGTTTTTTCAAGGTCTTGATGTAAGATCAAGCAAAACTGAAATTTCCAGTAAGTTCTGCTTTCAATAAAACCCCTGGGGGGTGGGACATACTAATGAAAACTAGAAGAATGTCTGCTCGAACCCCAACAAACCAACCCCCCAAGTTATGCCTAGCTCTAATATAGCTGAAGGGCTAGAGAAGGATGGTCCAGTGATTAGGGCACTAGCCTGGAACTTGAGAAGCTAGGTTTCAGTTCCCTGCCCCATCTCAGACCTAAAACGGAGAGTCATTTAATTTGTGCCTCAGCTCCCCCCCGCCACCACCACCCATTTGTAAAATGGGGATAATAGCACTTCTCTACTTAGGGAGTGTTGTGAGGATAATACATGACAGCTTGTGAGGCACTCAGATACTATAGTAACAGGGGTCAGAGAAGTATCTAAGGTGGGCATCTACCCCACTCTTTCCCAATGCCCATTGATGTGAAAAATAAAGGAAATTCTTTTGGAAGTCTTCTGATGTCACTTCCTCATGTCCTTGACTCTGAACACCTCAGTATTAGAATGTGTCTCATCATTTAGAAGCCTGTCCATCTGGTGTCTTCCTAAGTCACTCTCTATTGTGCACCTCTCCTGAAGTCAACTTAGTTGATCTCAAAGACCTGTCATCATGATGTACCACTAAGTAGTGGATAAATCTGCAGTCTCCAACAATTTGATAATTTCAGGGAAAATGCAGAAAATCTGATGCCAAAAATACTGAAAAAGGTCTGGAATGAGTACTTGTTCTGTTCATTAGTTTTTCACAAGACTCCTACGCAATGAAATTCTTTGTGTGAAGAAATCATCTTTAGCATATGTCAGTCAATAGTCTTTCAGAGTGGTCTCACATTTCTATAATTGTATGATAGAGTGGAAGTTAATGTCCAGGATTTTACCACAGAAGCTCTCTCCATCTAATTAGGGTATGAATTATAAGAATGCTAACAAGAAACAGAAACTTTATTTCCTGACCCCATTCATATGACCTGTATCAGGTTTCCTGTGACAGGGTGTACCAGCCCTTTGAGGCCCACTTCTGGAAGCCTCAGGATCCTATCACAACCCATTCCAGAAAGGAACAGCAGAAATGAGTCCTCCAAGCAGCCTAGAGAGGGACTGCAGGGAGCAACCAATCCAGGCCCAGCAGGCCCATGTAAAAGGAGCTGCAATGCAGAAAAGAGAGCAGTTGCTGCCTGGAGTCAGAGGAGTGAAGTGGTACTCCTGGCTGGCGGAAGGACTTCTAGGACCTCGGACAAAGAAGTTGTTGGCAGGGATTGGGTGAGAAGAAGGTTCTCCTGGCTGGCTGCTAGAAATCAACCAGGACACGGCCCTGAGGTAAGGGTGAAGAATGTGCAGGGGCCATGGGGAAGTGGCCCAGGGAATTGTTGCAGTGATGCAGTTTAGTTAAAGGGATGTGGCGGATGACTGCTATCTATAGCTGAGGGGGGAAAACTACGGCTCGTGGGCCACATCTGGCCCACAGGACCCTTCCCTCTGGCCCCTGAGCTCCTGCCAGGGAGCGGGGTCAGGACAGGCTTGCAGAGGAGCCAGCCCAACTCCCTGACAGTGCGGTGACTGGAGTGGAGGCTAGCCCCTGGTCCCTCCCCTTCTGATCCCCTCCCTCTCTGTCACAGTTCCCCCAGTGCCTTGGCAGTGTGGCTGCAGGTCTGGCTGCGTGGCACGGCTATAGCACCAGACCCGGTGCTCCAAGGCAGTGTGGTCAGGGAGCAGGGGGAGTTCCGGAGGCAAAGAGCGGGAGGGTTGCAGGGGGGTGGTCAAGGGGCCTGGGCCCTGCTGCCAGGCACAGAGGCAGAGCAAGCAAGGGCCCCCATCCACCCCCAGCATGTTTGGCCCCTGTCCCCAAGCCCAGACAGGGAGCCAGCCCTGCCCGACTGCCAGGGACAGCAGCCAAACGAGCAGGGGAAACGCACAGGGAAAGCACAGGTAATGTGGGGCGGAGAGAGCAGGAAAGGTTGGATAGGGAATGAGGAGGTCCCAGGGGGACGGTCAGGGGGTGGGGAGGAGGGGAGATTGGATAGGATGCAGGAGTCACGGGGGGCAGTCTGGGGTGGGGAGTCGGGGGGCTGGATAGGGTGGAGGTTCTGGGGGGCTGGATAGAGAGTGGGGGCCACGCCACGCTGTTTAGGGAGGCATAGCCTCTCCCAGCCCTCCATACAATTTCTGTACCCAATGTGGCCTATGGCCAAAAAGTTTGCCCAAACCTGATCTACAGGGTTCCTGGGCTGGGACCTGGAGTAGTGGGTGGGCCTGGATTCCCCCCTACAATGGGAATGGACCTGTTTAGTGGCCCAGCTGGAGAATTGGGGCCAGAAAGGCAGAGAATCTCTGGGTAGGGAGCCCTGGGTGCACGGACCCAGATCACAATGTAGGAACTATTTGAAGGCTAGCCCAAAAGGGGCTGCAGGAACATTTAAAGACTGAGACCGGGGAGGGTTGCAGGAAGACACTGACCAACTGAGGAGGTAGGTCCCCTGTTGGCTTTGTACCCCGGAAGGGGTTTATCTATTTGTTGTTTCACATACAGACTGTGTGTGACTTGGCTGGAGGGCTACGTGGCTGAAGACTCACCAGAAGGCAGAGAGAAAGTGCAGGCACATGCACATGTGAAGGGGGCACTCGTGATAGGTGAGAGTCACCCAGTTACAGTTCCAAAGGCTAATGAGCCTTTCATACAGCAGGATTCAATATCTAATGACTCCAGTGGCTGCTGTTTTACCTCATTTTATCTAGACCAAATCAAAAGTCTTTTTAGCACCAGATTCTGCAACCCATGGTCACAATGAATGGTATTAGCTCATGTCAGCAATTCCATAAAAGTACATGGAGCTATTTGCATAAAGTGCTACTCACCATGAAAAAGGGTTGCAGAAAGAAAATTCCTAGCTCAGGTTACTGCCAAACAAAAGAACAACTGGCAGACTCTTGACCTCTTGGGAAGTTTAACAATGTGACCAATTTCTGCTTTGGTAGTCGCAGCTATTGTGGATGACTCTAGTCTAGAAAATGCTAATTCCCCATGTAAAAAGTATTGCAATATTCTATAGCAATGGTCCAAAACATTACATCTTAGAATAACCCTAGGCATCAGTTTGGGAGAATACTCCCGAATACTGTTAGAGTTATTTATATAGGGCTATTGCCAGCCCCAAAGACCAGACAGAATCATAGGGAGCAGTGTCCCTGACTAGCAGCTTACTGAAGGCACCATAGTAGAGAATGGTCCATTCATCACTGAAAGCAGTGTGTATAGAATATACATAGAATGTGTATAGAATACGATCAGTCTTGTGAGAGAGTCCAGAATATAGAATGGCTGCTTGCATGGAGTCAAACAAAATGAAACGAAGACTTGTGAGTAGGAGTGATGAGAGATTCTGATGAGCGCTCTAACTCCTGTTGACTTTTGTGAGAGTTGGTGGTGCTCCATAACTCCCATGAGGCATTGGACACCTTATAGGATTGGGCCATTGGTTTGGACAGAGACTGCATTGAGTTGGCTGTGTAATATTTCTGAATGAAAACAATATGCCTGCCATGTGTTGTTTATTACATGGATACAACTCTATGTACCCAACTAAACTGGCTGTAATGGAGGTGAGGAATTGTAAAACATGAGCTTATAAGTTTGGGTAACTTAAGACCAGTCATTCACTTTTACATCTGTATAGAAATGTTTCATGCTTTTATATTTAGGGATTCCAGGGAAAAGAACAAAGACTTTGTACACACAATCAGACCATGTGTGTTTGAATACAGACAATAAATCTCTAATGATTAGTTAGTCAGAATTGGTAAGACAACTCCCACCGGTTCATGCTCTCTGTATGTGTGTATATATATCTCCTCAATATATGTTCCATTCTTTATGCATCTGAAGAAGTGGGCTGTAGCCCACGAAAGCTTATGCGCTAATAAATTTGTTAGTCTCTAAGGTGCCACAAGTACTCCTGTTCTTTTTAGTTAGGCAATGACCTTCTTCTGTATTGACCCTTGATAATATCTCTGTGTGAATAAAAAAAATAAGATATTTTATTTCTGCCATGATTACTGGGCTAGCTGTACCTCTTCCCACATTCTGGTCTCTCTGAGAGCCCTGTGCCTTTTCTAATCCTGGAGTAGAATTCTGCTATTCTCACAACCGTGGACCCAGCCCTGGGCTACCGTATCCTGTGTATCAGCTGTTCTTAACCTGCACATCGGACTGAATCCAGGCACCTGTGTTCTCTTTGGGAATCTGTGACCAGTGGGATTCAGTGACAAAACAGCCCTCTTAAAACACAAAAAAGTTGTTTATTTTACAGTAGGAACAAAGCCTTTAGAGAAAAATGACTTTAAAACAGCAAACAATTTACACACCTCTATCTTACTGTCTTACCAGGTGACATGGGGTCTGGTGGTGAAGGAAGTTCCATATTCTTTTTTCTCATCTGTGTGTACTGAAATGCAAACTTGTTTTGCCTCCTGCTATCTCCTCTCCCTACTGTCTCAAGAACCTGTTTCCATCTTATATGTAAATTGAGGTACACACACATTTCTTCATTCAGGATACTTCTGCTTGGGCAGGGCTGTGTGATTTTGAACATCTGCTAAGAACATCATACAGCGGGATTTTGTAACTTTACATATAACGTTGCTACATATATTTCACAATGGTATTATTGACAAGTGAGTTCTTAATTTTCAAATGATACCTCACAAGGCATATTTTGTACAAAGATTACTATGATGTATAGGACATGAATACAGGGTGCTTTTGGTCACACCCAGGCACATCTCAAATAGCATCCATTTCCACTGGCTGGTTATTTTAGTCTTGTTTTCAAAACACAGGAGTTTGAAAGGTTCTGTGAAGTGCTAAGTCTGTGACATGTGCTCAAGTAAAAGTAGCCTATATGGGGAATTGAACAGAGGGGGGGAAACTAAGAAACACATTGTAAAAGCCCTCCCTGGGAAGCCACTTTGAACATCCTTGTCTGCAGTGCTTTGCAGTGAAAACCACTGAGCTGAAAACCAGATGAAGGATGTCCAGGTTTATAGGTAGAATAGTTCTACTAGTTGAGAACTTAATCTGTAGCAGGAAAAAAAGAGAATAGATCTCCCTGTGTAGGATTACCAAGAAGTGCCTATGCCATAAATGCCTGAATTTAATGACATACCTTCTCCAAAGATCAAAGAAGCCTGGGTATCTGATGAGGACAGTATGGAGACAGAAGCACAGCTGGGGTAAATGCATTATTGGCAGCAGATAGCATTGCTCTACAGCCAAAATGCTTCTGAAATAAATGTAGTCAAACTTTACTAATTCTGGGTCACTGAGAACGAAAATGATGCTTAAAATTGTTGATTGGCTCTAGTTTTCAAGATATGCTATTGGGTCAGTATATATGACCCTTGGCTTGGGAATGGCGGAGGATAAGTGAGTTCTAAAGGGAAGGGATCTCAATTTAAACCAGAAATGACTAAAATACATCTTTGACTGGATCTATGAATAAATCTATGACTGGGTTTGGACAGTACTTGCTTTTTAGGCAAAACAATGAATGATGCAATCTGAAGCTGGTATTGCGTCATACATGATATGAATTGCATCATGTTATTCCTAGAAGTCATGGATGATGCAATCATAACGAAGCTTACATCACTCTGCTGAACAAATTGCCCTATATCAGCTCTAGAAATCATACAGTGTCGTGCTCTTATTTGTCAGTGTTTGGTTTTGCAAAGGGACACATTTCTGTTTAGCCAAAGTGAGCACAGATGCCTCGTACTTGTGTGAACAGTGCAGATAACTTCTGCTACGTTCGTGGTGAAGTGACTTTTGCGTCACAAAAGCACAGTATAACCACTATGGTTAAGAGAGCCTATCACCTGCAAAATTGGAGATCAGGACAAGAGGTGGGCCCCACACATATGCTGCAACACTTGCGCAACAAATCTTCGCCAGTGGTTGAACAGGAAAAGGAAATCTATGCCTTTTGCAGTGCTAATGATTTGGAGAGAGCCAACAGATCATAGCAGCAATTGTTACTTCTGCATGGTGCCTCCAGTTGGGAAAGGTGTGTCAAAGAAGAAAAAGTGGACTGTGCATTATCCAAACATTCCATCAGCTATACGCCCAGTACCCCACGGAGAAGGACTGCCGGTTCCTGATGCACCAGAATCATTCTCACTTGAGTCAAACGAGGAAGAGGATGAAACTTCTGGTCCTGAACCATCAATGTCACAGGACCCACATTTTCTCCCATCCTCTTCCTCTGAACCACACCTCATAACACAAGGTGAACTGAATGACCTTGTCAGGGATTTGGAACTACTCAAGAGAAAGGCAGAGCTGTTGGGCTCCAGACTACAGCAGTGGAATCTCCTGGCAGGTGATGTTAGGGTTTCCATGTTCCGTGACCGTCAAAAGGATCTTGTCCCATTCTTCTTCATGGAAGGTGATCTTGTAGCCTGCAACAACATCGATGGTGTGATGGCAGCCCTCAACATCGTTCACGATCCAGATGATTGGAGACTGTTCATTGATTCGTCCAAGACGAGTCTTAAAGCTGTTTTACTGCATAATGGCAACGTTTTGCCATCAATTCCAGTTGGTCATGCAGTCCATATGAAGGAAACCTATGACAACATGAAACAACTTTTGAGGTGCATAAACTATGACCAACATCAGTGGCAGCTTTGTGGCGATTTGAAGGTTGTTGCTCTCTTGCTTGGTCTGCAGACTGGATACACAAAGTACTGCTGTTTTCTCTGCGAATGGGATAGTCGTGCAAGAGATTCCCACTACATCCAGAAAGATTGGCCAGTCCGACAGTCAGTGGAGCCTTGGAGGAAAAGTGTTCAGCATCCACCACTTGTTGAATCAAGGAAGATTTTGTTACCACCCTTACACATCAAGCTGGGTCTGATGAAGAACTTTGTCAAGGCCATTGAAAAAACACAAGCAGCTTTCAAGTACCTCCGTGGAAAATTTCCAAGGTTAAGTGAAGCTAAGATAAAGGAAGGTGTCTTTGTTGGTCCTCAGATTCTTGAACTTCTTTGAGATGATGCATTTGACCATGCACTGCGTGGCAAGGAAAAGACGGCATGGAAAGCCTTCCAGTTAGTGGCAATACATTTTCTCGGAAACAACAAGGCAGACAATTACAGGTTGTTGATGGAAAACCTCCTCAAGGCATACAAAAGCCTTGGTTGCAACATGTCACTAAAGATACATTTTTTGCACTCTCATCTAGGTTTTTTTCCACCGAACCGCAGAGCAGTGAGCGATGAGCACGGCGAGCGATTTCACCAGGATATTGCAACAATGGAGAAACGCTATCAGGGCAAATGGAGCCCATCAATACTTGCAGACTATTGCTGGACAGTGACAAGAGATGTTCCATTTAATGAATACAAGAGACAAGCCAAGAAGCGCCGAATAGCCACTACACAATATACATAGACATAAAATGTAAAAACTTAAATATCTTAGAAACAGTAGCCAATCGGTTGTTTTAATTGTCATATTTGAATTCAGCACATCAAAATACATAATAAATAGCACATTTTATCTCTGAAGCAGACGACTTCTCAAAAATTGTAGACCAGTGTAGTTGTAATGTCCTAGCCACTCGTGAATGCACTGGTCTGATGGGTTCACAGCATTCTCTCCCATAAAGTTCTAGCATCCAGTAGCATTGTGGAGTCTGCAAATAGACCACAAACAAGGTAGCCCTGAACTTAGTCTGGAGAAAGATAAAGCTGTACTCAACAACTTCCCATGCTAAACGCGAGATCCAAAGCCTGTCTAGCTACGTGAATGGGGCCAGGGACCACCTTGGGGGGAAAAAAAAAACTCATTGTCGTAAAGACTAAGATTTAGATCCAATATACTGGACTCATTGTCTGCTTAGACATTGTAGTCCATAACGATAGTGTGGCTGGATGACTCCAGCACCAGTTAACAGGCTCATTTAGCTTTGGTACTGGTAAAAAATGTGTAGGGTAGAAGAGTAGCCTGCACATTAACAGAATTTCTACAGTACCTTTTCATGAAAGTCTACTAGATTATAAATCTCCTTTGACTAAATTCTTTGGGGAACATTTTTTTTTTAATTTATGTTTGTACAGCACCTACCACAATGTGTCCCCTGGTTCGTGAGTGGGGCTTCTCGATGCTATCAAAATTCAAATAAATAACTCTAATGCTAAGTGAACACGCTCAAATGAAGCCATCTTAAGAGTGGGGCAAATCATGCATTTGAGGTTATAGGAGGGAAATGGCCACTCCTCTAGGCTCATTCTGGGCCCTTACAGAGCCAGTATGAGTCATCCAGACAGGTCTCAACATTGCAAGTTTAGGCAACCTCATCCAAGACCACCCTGGGTGAGTACCAAGATCATATTAAACATCATGATCCAGAATCACTATCTGTCCATGACCCAACCTTTAGCATCAAGACTCCTGCATGGTCTCCCAGCTTTCCAATGACAATAGGTATTGGGAAAAATAACAGAAACCCTGATCCCAGAATTGGTTCTCTACTGGACACCCAAATCCCCAAGTGGCAGTGATGCCCCATCTCTTTAATCATCAAGTCGACAAGCAACTAGCGAAAAGCAACTATGCTGCCTAAGTCCACGTAAAGGGAGTTCATAACTACAAATTGGTGATAATGCGAGGTCCACTTTAACCAGTTTCATAAGGACCTACTGAAACAAATAGAGTGGAGGTCTCATTCATTTCAGTTGTCTGATCAATCTACATAAGATTTACATTGGAATAAGAAATGTCAAATTAAATGGCTAGGAGGCATACATTTGTATTTCTAGGACTTAATATTGCCACAGATCTTGTAACAAACCCCATCACTGACTGCTTTCTATTAAAATGGGAAACTGCAGCAATGGTTTTAATGAGAGTATCCATCATAAAATTTCTTTAAAAAAATCTTATGATGGCAATAAATCCTAGAATTGCCATTAAAAAGGAAAATAAATTTAAAATCCAAACATGAATAACTAATAAGTCTGAGGCAAACTATTGAGAATATTGAGTTAATATTGAGTGCCTTAATTCATCACTGTCTCCTGGTGTTGTGGTAGTTCAACTCGTTCACCATTTAGCATCTCTCAGAGATGGAGGTTGGGAAATCACAGAAGCGGAGAATATTTTTCTCCTTCTTGTCCTTGTGCATAGTTGGGAGATAAACAAAATACAGCCCTGTCAAAGAAAACTAATTAAGTTCACACCCCTTATTATTGGTATTACTCTCACTCCTGCCTAACAAAAGGATTTACATTTTGTGAACTGTATGTGGTGCAAGACAGAGGCCTAGGAAGATTTTAATTTAACAAAGAGTCTAATTTCATAGAATCATAGAATATCAGAGTTGGAAGGGACCTCAAGAGGTCATCTAGTCCAACCCCCTGCTCAAAGCAGGACCAATTCCCAGCTAAATCATCCCAGCCAGGGTTTTGTCAAGCCGGGCCTTAAAAACCTCCAAGGAAGGAGATTCCACCACCTCCCTAGGTAATGCATTCCAGTGTTTCACCACCCTCCTAGTGAAATAGTTTTTCCTGATATCCAACCTGGACCTCCCCCACTGCAACTTGAGACCATTGCTCCTTGTTCTATCATCTGCCACCACTGAGAACAGCCGAGCTCCATCCTCTTTGGAATCCCCCTTCAGGTAGTTGAAGGCTGCTATCAAATCCCCCCTCATTCTTCTCTTCTGGAGACTAAACAATCCCAGTTCCCTCAGCCTCTCCTCATAAGTCATGTGCTCCAGACCCCTAATCATTTTTGTTGCCCTCCGCTGGACTCTTTCCAATTTCTCCACATCCTTCTTGTAGTGTGGGGCCCAAAACTGGACACAGTATTCCAGATGAGGCCTCACCAATGTCGAATAAAGGGGAACGATCACGTTCCTCGATCTGCTGGCAATGCCCCTACTTATACAGCCCAAAATGCCGTTAGCCTTTTTGGCAACAAGAGCACACTGTTGACTCATATCCAGCTTCTCATCCACTGTGACCCCTAGGTCCTTTTCTGCAGAACTGCTACCTAGCCATTCGGTCCCTAGTCTGTAGCAGTGCATGGGATTCTTCCATCCTAAGTGCAGGACTCTGCACTTGTCCTTGTTGAACCTCATCAGGTTTTTTTCGGCCCAATCCTCTAATTTGTCTAGGTCCCTCTGTATCCGATCCCCACCCTCTAGTGTATCTACCACGCCTCCTAGTTTAGTGTCATCTGCAAACTTGCTGAGAGTGCAGTCCACACCATCCTCCAGATCATTAATAAAGATATTAAACAAAACCGGCCCCAGGACCGACCCTTGGGGCACTCCGCTTGAAACCGGCTGCCAACTAGACATGGAGCCATTGATCACTACACGTTGAGCCCGACGATCTAGCCAGCTTTCTATCCACCTTACAGTCCATTCATCCAGCCCATACTTCTTCAGATGGATTTTATTCCTTCTTTCACCAAGACAGGGATTTGGGGATTTAAAGTGGTTTGTTCAACAGACTCTGGTAGAGATAATATGTAAGAATGCTATATAGAGCATTCAACTGGTGTAGACCAGTTGACTGGCAGGAGAACCAATTAACTAATACTGGAGAGAGTAGAGCTCTGCACTTCGCTGGACCTTCCACGAAGGTTACTCACATGTTATGCAAAGAATCAAAATGTTGTTTATGCAACAGTGCCACAAAGGACAAAAGAAACAAACTGTTCTCTGGGAATTATTTGTATATTGGTCATAAACCTCATAGCTGAATTGCTTGCAATGCATCACATATGAAAGAATTTTGCATTGCAGAAAAGGAAGTGTATACTTTGCAATATTGCCTTGGAAGCTAACTTTTCAGAGGACATTTTACTAAAAAAATTAAAATAGATCAAGAGGAAACATAAGCAAATAAAAGAGTGATGGCTAAAATAAAAATAAGAATGCAGGGTGGGACTTTCAAATGTGCCAATGTGAGTTAGGAACACAAGTTCCTTGGAAATCAAGGACTCATGCTCCTAATTCACTTGGGCACTTATGAAAATCTCACCAGGAGAATTCCACTTTCCTTTACCAGCTGCAGAGAAGTCTATCCATAAATGTAAATGCATAAAAAAAATCATTTGATTTTACTTGGAACAAATGCTAAAAGAGCAGCAAAAACCCAACATGTTCAGGATGATCTCAAAAGCAGAAATGTGCCTGGATATCTGGAACCAATTCAGCTTTCCGCTGATATAAACGAAGAACAGAAATTTGAAACCCATTTAGGCTAATCACCGTTGATGAAAAACAGTGAGTATTTGTTTCTAACTATGATATAGTCGCATCTGTTTGCCGGACACAGATATGTATTTGTTTTTTGCATATCAAGCTGAAGAACTGTGTATGCAGTGAACGTTTGAGCTCATTTGTTCACATGCATTAGGCAAGTCAGGTCTCACTTTGTCTTACATTTTCACTGCAGTGATATCACTCATTGTGCAGGGAGTATATGGAAGTATAACCATGCCTCAGAGGGTCACAACTGAGAATGCCAAATTCAGGACAAACTGCTGAGAAATAGGGCAGATACACCCCAAAACTGGTGGTTAATCTCCCATAAGATATACCAAACCAGCAACAAAAGCAAACTTCTGTTTCACCACACTGGCTAACAAGAAGTCAGAAAAGCAGTTTCCTTAGGTATTCCAGTCCTTGTATCACCATGAAAACACTAGACTTACTGATGAATGGCTCCTTAAAACCAGTTTAATCAAACAAAGGATTTTTCTGATCCCAAAGAACCAGCCACACACCCAGGTAAATACATCACTCATTGTAACTGCTCTTTAACCACCAAAACTCTCAATATCAAAATTCCAATTTTGGATATCATGGGAATCTGATCCAAAGCTTAATTGACCTGGTTCTCTGGATCCTGCAGACTACACCACTGTGACCGGGCGGTCTCAGGGAGACACCCTAAGGTTACTCAATTAGGGTAAACTGCAAAGAATGGGGCAGGCAATCCTCAAAGCTGGTGGATATTCCAATACTTAGATTTACCAAGCCAGCACAAAACAGCTTCTATAATACCTTTCTGGTTACCCAGAAGCCAACACCACAGTTCCCTTAAAGCAATCCAGCCTTAGGCCTCCACCCAGACACCCAAGTCAAATATGAGGAGGATTACTGAAAAACTTATTGCTCATATAAGAAAGTTCTACTAATCCCAAAGTATCAGACACACTACCTCCTAGGTTAATGAATATTTCAGATCTTACCCAAATATAT
Organism: Chrysemys picta bellii; assembly: GCF_011386835.1. NCBI lineage: Eukaryota > Metazoa > Chordata > Testudines > Emydidae > Chrysemys > Chrysemys picta. The sequence goes on along the minus strand of NC_088795.1, from coordinate 109,919,234 downwards.
GCTTACAGCTTATCCTCATTAACTAATCTAAAATTTATTTAAAAAGAAGAGAGAGTATTGGTTAAAAGATCAATATTCATACAGACATGAGTACTGTTCTGAGATCAGATTCATAGTGAATCATGGTGAGCTTTGTAGTTGCAAAGAGTTCTTTCAGAATTAGTCCATAGGTTATAGTCCAATGTCCATATTCAGGGTGATCCAGATGGGACTGGACATCTCAGTCTTACAACTTAAGCTTCCCCTTCATGAAGCATCAAACAGATCTGAGATAAAAGGATCAGGTCCCAAGAGTCTTTTATTCAGTTTTCTAACAGCCTCTTGACCATACAGTCCAGAATGAACAATAGGCTTTTGATATAACCTTCTGTTTCCCAAACATCCCTGGTAATTAACTACATGGATTAACATAAACTGTTTAATGGATAAATGACTTTACCACAAACTTTAAAGAGACATATAGACAATGACATGATGGCACCCAAGATTAATCTAAATGTTAATATTCCCTTTTGATCTCTATACTAGCTATAGTAATAGACAGGAACTGTGTTTACATGGCTAACATCTAACAAGATAAGTAAACACATACAATTAGTATCACCTATAATTTTCTAACAGTACAGGTTTATATAGAGCTGCACAGGCAAACCATACTCAGTTCCTTCTCCACTGCAAACTCCTGTGAGATGAGACTCCGAAGCAGAGGGGAAGGAGGGCAGGTAATGGAGCACCCATAGGGACAAACATCTTAAAGAATTCCAGTTACTGTATCAGGTAATTAACCTCTTCTTCCTTGAGTAATGTTTCTATGGAAACTCTACTTCGGGTAATTCTTGAGCAGTACTCCTTGAAGGAGATGGGAGCTCTGGAGCCCGATCTAAAGCTGATGAAAGAATTGTGCTGCCAACAGCAGCATCTGACATGGAAACCAGAGCATAGTGTTTGAAAAAAAGTAGGAATTGAAGTCCAAGATGAAGTGCTGCAAAGTTCTGTGGTTGGTACATTTTTAGAACAGTACCAAGGAAATACACTGAGATCTTGTAGAAATCCACTTTGAGAGTCTTTGGATGAAAATTGTGGATCCTTTGGATGTGTCTGCAAACAAAACAGTCTGGGAAATTTCTAAGGGGTTTGGTTCTGTCCAGATAGAAGCATAACATCCTTTTTGTCGCAACCCTATGCTCAGACACGGCATCTGGATGGCCAATTGTCGGTCAAAAGGTCATGTTGGTGTCATGTGCAACACATCGGTGTCATGTGCACCATCGTGGTGCCGTGTGCCTATTCTCGAACCTTCTGCCTGGTCAATTGTAGGTCACATTGGTACCGTGTGCTACAATACCGGCGTGTCGAGTGCATAAACTTAGTGTGCCGGGTGCAGTATCTGTTGACGTAGAGGGCACCAGCTCGGAACCCGGTTGGTGTAGGAGTTGGGGACCAATCAAATGCTGGCACGAGTAAGGGTCTTTGAATAAAACTGTGTCCCTCGCCAAAATCAGTAGGAGTGTCCGCGTGTTAGCTGAAAGGCCTGATCACCCTTTCGGCCAGGGTCTCCTCCGGATTTTCCTGGCTCGTGTCGTGTCGTTTTGGATTACATCCCGTCATGCCCCTGGTGTCTGTACTGTTGGTCAGCTGTGCCTGGAGTGTGGTATGTGCATTTTAATTTTTGTAAATATTCTGTTTGCTTGGCCTCTTCCCTTTTTCTCCTCCCTTACTTGGTACCAAATCTCGTGTATAGTATATAGGGGACGAATTGTTGTATTAATTGCTGTTGTGGTCAGTTGGTGTGTTTTATGGGATTCAATTAATGCATGTAAAGTTAACTCAGTTTTGTATGTCTGTTCTGGTTTTTAGTGAACAGTTGATTATAGATCATTCCGTTTTTCGTTGTTGGATGTAAATAGACTGTTTCAAGTCACATATATATTGCTGTTCTGGTGATACTTTTGGTTGATCACTTGTTCCTATTTTAATTAGAGTTGTGTGAATATTTTGTTCTGATAGTATTGTTAATTAGTAAAAGTACTCTTCCCCAGCCCAAGTTGTAATTCATTCCCCATTAATAAACAACCACCTGTTTTGAATTGCAATCTGTTTTTGCTTCAGTTTTCCTCCTTCACTCAAATACTCATTCAAACCTATATTGGTTTCGGACACTTAAGATCCAAAGTATGGACGGAAGCATCCTCCCTGCTCTAGTGTGCTTTTGGGGAAAAGACTGGAAGGTGGATGATCTAGTTGATGTGGAAATTGGAGAATACTTTAGGTAGAAACTTGGAATGTGGCTGCAAAGATACTTTTTTTCCTAAAAGAAAAATGTAAAATGGGGGAAAGGGGAGAGATCAGTCATTAACACCCCTACTCTCTGACTCTTTGGGCAGAGATGATGACCACTAAAAAGGCAATTTTCATAGACAAGTGTAGCAAAGAATACTTGGCTAATGGCTCAACAGGAAGCTTCATTAAAAAATTGAGGCTCAAGCTCAAATCCCACACAGAGATGGACTCTCATCTGTGAAAAAAGGTTAATCAACCCCTTACTGAATCTGGAAGTTGTGGAGTGGGAAAACACTCAGAATCCCTTTATCCAAGGGACTGATTGAACCCTCCTCTCTCAAGCAGAATTTTTTGCACTTTCTGTTGAGGATGGTGGCAAAAATTTTCACTTCTGGAAAACCCCAGGCTAGTAAAATATGTTTGAGAAGCAGACTGTCCCAGTTCCCACACATAATCTTGGGAGAAGTTCCTGCTCAAATTGACAGTGTTTTAAGTGCTTGGAAGGTAAGAGGCTGAGATGAGGATGTGTCTGTTCCATAGCATTATTGCTTCGGCACAAAGAGAAGGGCATCTTGCCTCTCTTGGTGATTTATATAAAACATGTAGGCAATGTTGTCTGTCATGACTGATGGATTGATCTCTGATTAAGGAAAGGAAGGGGATACAGGCATTCCTGGCTGCTCTTAGATACAGGAGATTGATGTGGAGAAGAGACTCCTGAACGGACGATTTGCTTTGAAGGGTGTCTGTCCCAAGGTGTGCTCCCCATCCCATGAAGGATGCATCTGAAGTTATTGTGATGGTAGGGAAAGGCTGAGTAAAGGAAAGTCTGCACAAACTTTGGATGGGTCCTTACACCAATTGAGGGAAGCCCAGCACCCGATGAGGAACAGACACCAGTTTGTTGAGACTGTTCGGAGTGTAGACTATTCTGAGCCATCCATAAAAGCAATGAAGATGCAACCTGGTCTTGTGGCACAAAATTGCAAAATGACATATGACCTAGCAGTTGGAAACAAACAATTTCTTGCTGTCATTTGAGGACTTATTTGAATCTTGGAAATGAGGTTTGCCAGTGCCATAAACCTGTCTGCTGGAAGGTAAGCTCCGCATGCAGTACAGAGATCAGTTTGCTAAATTTAGTTGGTGTTGGTCCTGCTTTGAGCAGGGGGGTTGGACTAGATGACCTCCTGAGGTCTCTTCCAAAATAAATCTTTTATGATTCTATGAAATGGTCTTGGTGGATTCATGAGAGCCTCGTACATTGGTAAGGTCACTCAACTGGATGTTGTGGGGAGACTGTCTAAAAGTTTATTCTGAGACTCTTCAACCTCCTCCCTGGGGATATGGAGTGAGTGTGCAATTAGTTTCATCAGCTTATGAAACTTTAAAATCAGTATAAGAAAGTAGGGGAGACATCACAGCCTAATTTGGAGAGGATGAGGAATGTTAATGGTGTCACCACCTTACCAGCATCAGCTTCTTGCTCCTCAAAGATTTCTCTTGGGCTTAAGGTTATTAAGGAGGGAAAGATGGGGCAGAAGACTGTTTTCCAGGATGTCCTCAAGTGTAAACAAAATTGTTGGTCGTAGGCAGCCCATGACTCCCAGTATGACAACTGAAGAGGACCATAAGCAGAGTGGGCATCCAGTGCCACTCATACTAGGTCGGGTGAGAGGGAACTTGATATTGCCTCATCTTCAGAGCATCTTTCTTGGTGTAGGTATCAGAAGAGGTGTCTCTATGATAAGGTATCCCTGCACAGAAATCTGTGCGTCTGAAGAGGTGTCTTCAGCATAGTCCAAGGGAGGAGCAGATAGTTGAGGTGATGACAGTTGTCTGCCTCATCCTGAATGTACCAGAGAACTAGGGGCTACCAGGAAAGGATAAGCTCTCTATGACTGAGCGGATCCTGGTACCAAGAGTCTTTTGGTTCCAATTAATAAAGATGACTCTGGCTTGTCTGAGGCAAACTATAGAGAATCTACATTCCTGGAGTACAGGGTGAATTTGTGCTGAAACTATATGAGACTGCACAGTGTTTAGCAGATGTACCAGGGATGCTGCTTGCTTTGGTAGGACCAGTCTAATAGTATGTGATGCCAAGGGTAGCTGTGACCGAAGCTCAGTAGATGGTACCAACTTCTTGGATGGTAGAGTCTCTAGAATCTCTGCTAATGCAATCATGCTTAGACGGTACTGAGGACAACATGCTTGGTATCATGGGTCTTCAAAGAACTTGAAGTCTTTGAGAATGAACTCCTGGTATTGGGAAGCCTGGAGCCTTAGCAGTACCCTTTCTGCTGTCTCTGAAACAGTTGGTTTCTGAGGTGACAGACTTTTTTGAATCAGGCTCTCTCTGAGGAGATCTGGTATGCCTCCCTCTTCTTAGAAGCCCTCTTGATACCTTCTGTGTTTTTATCCCACGAAGATCTTGTGGATGAGCAGGGTACAAAGGTCGACAGAGCATTATGCTCACTCAGAGGCCAATGTACCAGGGGGTGGATTATCTTGTGATTTTCATCTCCAAAGCTGCCAAACTATTTACAATTTACAGTGAGCTGGTGTACAAACTATACACAGGGACCAGTTTGTACATTAACATCTACCATGATTTCAGAATTATGCTTACCAAGCACTAAAGAGTCAGAAAATGTTGCTGAGTGTACATCAGAGGCTGCCACCATCCATCTCCCTGATTAGCTTGTCGTATACTATGGTCAACCTCAGACTGGCTCACCAATGCAGTGGCAATGCAAATTGATTCTTGAAAGTGTTCTCTGAAAATACCACAAGATATTCACAGACCATGAGTATGAGCAAACACATAGGTTTTTTAAATATCATGCAATGAGATCATCAGGAGGGAGCATAAGTGGTAAGATTGAGAAGCCTCATGGCTTTGGGAGCACAGTAGCAACACTGTAACTACACTTCATTTTTAAAGATTAACTATGACTGGCATCAAAAGTACCTGCCTATTTAGTCCATTAAGTCACTTTTCATATGCTTCTCGAGAATGCTGAGTCTTAGTAGGTCTGAGTTACCCTAACTTATTTACCTTTCTGTTCAGTGATCAGGACACAGAATACAAACTCAGGGCCAAACACTGCTCACCTTAATCAAGAATCCACTGCCTTTGATGAATCTAGTCATGAGAGAGTAAGATAAGCAAGATTAGGCCTCCTGTGTCAGTATATTTTCACATAGTCTTTTGCTTAGTTAGCGTTCTATAACTCAGCTCTTCAACCATTCTCAAAATTCCTCATTCACTCTTGTAATCTACTACGTTCATGGATCTTCTAATTTAATATCTTATAATAAACTAATACAAATCTCCCTTTTAGAAGAGTTGACTGGGGAATACAAACATATTTCAGAGGGTCTATTCAGATTTCTAAGACACCTGAAATCTTTCAAATATCTTCTGCTTTCTGATTCAGAGAGATGTTTAGTTTTCTCCAGTGGCAGGCTCATGAGATGTACAGCTGGGAACAATAGATGAAAAAACGGGAGAGGCAAAATTCCAGAGTGATTAAAAATGTAAAGACAGGTTTGCATTGCATTCTTGTTCACTCGTGTATTTTCATGTGTTCGGCTGAAGCATCCTAGATAATGAAACTCAAAATTTAGATGAATTAAAAATGAGAGTATCTATTATTCTGCTGTTTCCTCAGTGCAGCTTTGCAAGAGACCCAGTGTGAAATCCTGGCCCCATTGAAGTCAATGAGAGTTTAACCATTGGCTATTAGGCTTGAGATGGAGGCTATTGGGGGAAAAAAATCAAAGTAATTAAACAAAGTAAAAACAAACAAACTTGGGAACAAGAGTATCCAATTATTTTATTGGAACAGGATTTATTTTTATCTACTGTTTCCTCCTTATACTCTACACAGACTGCAGTAATTAGAAAAACAGTTGTTACCCACTACAGTGTCCTTAACACATAATGGAAAAGAACACATTTATAGTCATCCATCAATGCAGTATCATCTCTCTCAAAATTGACCTTTTGTTTTATTGTCTCCCAGCACCGTGTGACTTAGCTTTACTGTAAATTGCAGCAAGGGAGATTGAGGTTAGACATTAGGAAAAACTTCCTGTCAGGGTAGTTAAGCAATGGAACAAATTATCTAGGAAGGTTGTGGAATTGCTATCATTGGAGATTTTTAAGAACAGATTAGGCAAACAGCTGTCAGGGTTGGTGATAATATTTAGTCCTGCCTCAGTGCAGGAGACTGGACTAGATAACCTATTAAGGTCCTTTTTTCAGTCCTACATTGCTTTGATTCTAAGTCCACTGATCCACCCGTACAAAGATCACACATAGGAACTCAGGAGAGGCGGACAGATGACCACGCTGGCATGGACGGAACCATAAGTGCTGGAGCACACATCGGCAGTCCCCCTATCAGCTCCCCCCATCCACTAGTGCCTCTCCCACCCTCCCCCACCAGCGGGCCCCAATGCTGTTTTGCAGCATGCAGGAGGCTGGGAGGGAGGGGGAAGAAATGAGGACAAAGCACGCTTGGGGGAGGGGGCAGAACTGGGCGGGAAGAGGAGGGGCAGGAAGAGCTGGGGCAGCGGTAGGGCCTTGGGGGAAGGGGTGGAGTGGGGGCAGGGCCTGGGGCAGAGCTGGGGGTTCGAACACCCCCCAGCACTTTGAAAAGTCAGCACCTGTGGAGGGAACCCTTTTATATTAAGGGACAACTGGAATATGTTGACCCACTCTTGCAATTTGTCTTAGTAGTTATTTTGTTACAAAAAAAAAACCCACTGAATTTAATGGAGAGTTCTGCTTAAAAATCAGTGACATAATATGGCTCATGGAGAGTGGAAAGCCAGATTCTATTACCCTCAGCTTTCTTCAGTAACTTACTTTATTCTTCCAAGGTAGTATATGTAGAACCTTGTTTCTCCTGACTCTTCTTACATTTCTCAAGCCACTTTCCCTTTTTAGAGATCACAGATATTCTCCATAGGCCCATTTTTGTGTGTGGTTAGTTGGTATGGCAGCCAAACCCAATAGATGCCTGTGCATAGAATTGCTATATTTCTCTCTACACATGCCATTGGTGTATATGGTCCTAAAGGAAAACCAGAAGACCTGAGGCCACATGGATCCTGGATTATGCTATGGCTCACATCCACAAAAGTATTTAGGCTCCATCAAAGATTTCAGTGTACATTAGGAGCCTACATACCTTTGTTGATGTGGACCCATTTCTATATATATGCCATTATTATAAAAGCCATATCAGTGATTTGGTTTTCAGTCTTCTTGTTCATATTTCCTCAGATAGTTCAGTTAGCAATTCTGCCTGCATAGTTTATCTGATTCTTTCCCCCACCTTTACCGACTGAAGTCGCAAGAACTCTATACAAGCATCTCTCCTTAATTCCTCTATGTTTGGCACTGACAGGTGTTTTCATTTAGGAGCCTCTCTTGGGCACCAACATCTAAAAATACTTTTAGAACATTTGTTGTGGCTTGCCATAGCAGTGCATGCTGTATAACTATTTAACCTGAAAATTTCAATTGTGTATGGTTTTGGAAAGAGGGAGCGAGGAGGCAGGATTATTTTTATATTTCTTTCTGTTGGGTTTTATGTACAGTCTTTTGCTATAATGTTATGTGTGGGTAAGAATAACTTACAGTACAAAATTATTAGGGCTATCAAACGGTTAAAAAAATTAATCATGATTAATGGCACTGTTAATAACAAAATACCATTTATTTAAATATATTTGGATGTTTTTCTACATTTTTAAATATATCGATTTCAGTTAAAACACTGAATACAAAGTGTACCATACTCACTTTATATTATTTTTATTACAAATATTTGCACTGTAAAAATGAAAAGAAATAATATTTTTTAATTCACCTCATACAAATACTGTGGTGCAATCTCTTTATTCTGAAAGTGCAACTTACAAATGTAGATTTGTAAGCTAAAGATTCACATATTCCTTCATGCTTCAACCACCATTCCAGAGGACATGCAGCCATGCTGATGATGGGTTCTGCTCCATAACGATCCAAATCAGTGCGGACAGACACATGTTCATTTTCATCATCTGAGTCAGATGCCACCAACAGAAGATTGATTTTCCTTTTTGGTGGTTCAAGTTCTGTAGTCTCCACATTGGAGTGTTGCTCTTTTAAGACTTTTGAAAGCATGCTCGACACTTCATTCCTCCCAGATTTTGGAAGGTACTTCAGATTCTTGAACCTTGAGTTGAGTGCTGTAGCTATCTTTAGAAATCTCACATTGGTCCCTTCTTTGCATTTTGTCAAATCTGCGGTGAAAGTGTTCTTAAAATGAACATGTGCTGGGTCATCATCTGAGATTGCTAGAACATGGAATATATGGCAGAATGTGGGTAAAACAGAGCAGAAGACATACAATTCTCCCCTAAGGAGTTAAGTCACAAATCTAATTAATGCATTTTTTTTTAAACGAGCGATATCAGCATGGAAGCATGTCCTCTGGAATGGTGGCTGAAGAATGTTCAGCATATCTGGCATGTAAATACCTTGTAATGCCGGCTATAAAAGTACCATGCAACTGCCAGTTCTCACTTTCAGCTGACATTGTAAATAAGAAGCGGGCAGCATTATGTCCCGTAAATGTAAACAAACTTGATTATCTTAGCAATTGGTTGAATAAAAAGTAGGACTGAATGGACTTGTAGGCGCTACAGTTTTACATTGTTTTGGTTTTTGAGTGCAGTTATGTAATGAAAAAAAACCTACATTTGTAAATTGCACTTTCACAACGAAGAGATTGCACTACAGTACTTGTATGAGGTGAATTGAAAAATACAATTTCTTTTATCATTTTTACAGTGCAAATATTTGTAATAAAAATAATATAAAGTGAGCACAGTACACTTTGTATTCTGTGTTGCAATTGAAATCGATATATTTAAAAATGTAGAAAAACATCCAAACATATTTAATAAATTTCAGTTGGTATTCTACTGTTTAACAATGTGATTAAAACTGTGATGAATAGCGGTTAATTTTTTTAAATCATGATTATTTTTTTAGTTAATCACATGAGTTAACTGTGATTAATCAACAGCCCTCAAAATTATTTACTACCAATTCTGAGGAACAAGTCATTCTTTCCATCAAATCATGAGATGAGGTCTTTTTATTATTTCTACAGTGTTAGCATCCAAAGACTCCAGTAAGGAACCAGGGCCCTACTGTACTGGATACTGTACAATCAATTTCCCCAAAGACAGATTTTGATGATACACAACAGATGATAAACTGGGAGGTGGGAAGACAAAGGAACAACATCTAGACAGTTGTGTTTGCATCAATAAGTATCTACATACCAAGAACATGGCCTGATGGCAGTCTGTACACTTCACAGCAAGCGAAATTCACAGCTGTTTTGACAACTACAGGAAATCTCTAGTAGCAGTGCATTCCCAGAGCCCCCATGCTCAGGGCAGGCCTGGAATCTGAAATGATCCCTCAATGGGTTTTGTCATTTTTTGCATAAAGGTTCCAATTAGCCTTTTAAAATTAAACTGAACAGAGCATGTGAGTCTATATTCAGATTGTAAATCCTTTGGGGGTAGGAAAGACAGTTACCTTTTCCGTAACAGGTGTTCTTCGAGATGTGTTGCTCATGTCTATTCCACAGTAGGTGTGCGTGCTTGCCACATGCACCAGTGCCAGAAGTTTTTCCCCTAGTAGTATCCGTAGGGGGGGGGGAGCACCCCCCGCGAACCCTGGAGTGGCACCTGCCTGGCGCGGTATAAGGGAAGCTGCGCACTCCCCCAACCCTCAGTTCCTCCTTGCTAGACAACTCCGGCAGCCGGGAAGGAGGGCGGGATGCGGAATAGACATGAGCAACACATCTCAAAGAACACCAGTTACAGAAAATGTAACTAACTGTCTTTTCTTCTTCGAGTGATTGCTCACGTGTATTCCACAGTAGGTGATTACAAGCTGTATCTGCTGGAGGTGGGTAGGAGTTCACAAGTTCGTGGGACAGAGTACCACCCTGCCGAACACAGTGTCATCCCTGGTTTGGGAGATGATCGCATAATGCGAGGTGAATGTGTGAACCAAAGACCACGTGGTGGCCCTACAAATGTCCTGAATAGGGAGGTGGGCCACAAAGGCAGCCAACTAGGCCTGCGCCCATGTCAAGTGTGCCTTAACAATAGGCGGTGGGGGAACACCCACCAGCTCATAACAGGAGCGGATGCATGAAGTGATCCAGGTGGACAGCCGCTGAGTGGAAATCGGCTGGCCTCTCGCGCGCTCAGCTGAGGCAACAGACAGCTGCGAGGACTTTCTGAACAACTTGGTTCACTTGAGGTAGAAAGCCAGAGCCCGCCTCACATCAAGCATGTGGAGGCAGCGTTCCTCATTAGTTGCATGAGGCAGTTTGTTAGTTGCCTCATTAGTTTGGGGCAAAGGACTGGTAGAAAAATGTCCTGACCCATGTGGTAGGCAGAGACCACCTTCGGGAGGAACGCGGCATGTGGGCGGAGCTGGACCTTTTCCTTATGAAACACAGTATACGGTGGCTCGGAGATCAGGGCCCTGAGCACCGAGACCCATCTGGCTGACGTGATAGCAACCAGGAAGGCCACCTTCCATGAGAGGTGATGCCAGGAGCACGTGGCCAGCGGCTCAAACGTGGGCCCCGTAAGCCAAGCCAGCACCAGATTCAGGTCCCACTGCAGGACCAGGGGCTTAGAATATGGGTAAAGCTGGTCCAAACCCTTAAGGAACTGGCTGGTCATAGCATGGGAGAACACCGTGTGGCCTTGCACCGGGGGATGGAAAGCTGATATGGCTGCCAGATGCACCCTGACCGACGAGAGTGCCAGGCCCTGGGCCCTCAGGTGGATTAAGTAATTGAGGATAAGCTGGATCGGGGCAGCCGTTGGGGATACACCTTGGTCCATCGCCCACGTAGCAAAACAAGACCACTTCGCCATGTAGGAGTGGTGAGTGGAGGATGGTCTACTCTCAAGGAGGACGCACTGAACTGGAGCTGAACATGTCCTCTCCTTGCCACCTAGCCACTGAGCATCCACACCGTGAGGTGAAGAGCTGCCAGGTTGGGGTGGAGAAGACGGCCCCGGTCCTGCGAGAGCAGATCTGGGCGGAGCGGCAACGGCCATGGCGGAGCCACCGCCAGGCCCAAGAGGGTCCCGTACCAGTGCTGCCTGGGCCACGACGGGGCAATGAGGAGGACCTTGGCCTTGTCAGTCTTTATTTTCTCTAGGACCCTGCTGATCAGCGTGAAGGGGGAAAGGCGTTTAGGAGGTGGCCTGACCAGGGCAGGATAAAGGCATCGGAGATAGCGCCCCTCCCCAGGCCCCCCCTGCAGCAGAACCGGGGGCATCATCAGTTCTGTCGGGTGGCGACTAGGTCCACCTGGGGAGTTCCCCGCCTCTGGAAAAGCTGGAGGGCCACTTCCGGGTGTAGGGACCACTTGTGCTGAGAGGAAAATCCCTACTCAAGTGATCCGCCCTCACATTCTTGGTGCCCAATAGGTGAAAGGCTTTTAGGCTGTGTTGTCCGTGAGAACCTTAACTACCTTGCCCTTCTGGTGCGAACGGAAGACCGTACATGCCAGCCGCACCACCCTGAGTTCCTTGATGTTTGTGTGAAGGGTCAGGTCTTGCGGAGAACACAGGCCTTGGGTCTGAAAATTCCCCACATGGGCTCCCCAGCCCAGGTCCGATGCATTGGACACCAGCTCCATAGACGGGGTCCTGTCCCTGAACTGGACCCCTTGGAGCATGTTGCTCGGTGTGGACCACCACCGTTGGGAGGCAGCCACCGAGGTCAGCACAGTGAGGACCTTGTCCAACCTGTCCATGGCTTGGGAGAACCGCGAGGCCAGCCAGAGTTGTAGTTACCTTTATGTATCAATAAGTTGTAATTACTCATCCTGAGTCTGGCATGGTGGACCACATACGTACATGCCGACATGTGACCTAGCAGCTGCAGGCAGGACCTGGCTGTTGTCACTGGAAGTCCCAGACTTCCCTTGATGCCGTTGCGAAGAGGTTCTCTTGGCCTGCCCCGTGGAAGGGGAGCGGTGCCGACTACTCGAAGGTACAAGAGGGTCTCCGCGCAGCGACACCACAGTGCCAGGTACCAGATTGGAGTGGCGTGCCGGGTTCGAGGCCAGCACCGACTCCATCAGAATGGCCCAGAGTCTAAAGTCCCTTTCTTTTTTAGTCCAGGACTTGAATGACTTGCAAATCTTACATCTTTCGTTGATATGGGTTTCTTCCAAACAGCGCAGACAGTCTGTGTGCAAGTCACTCCTTGGCATAGAATGCCTACAGGAGCCGCACGACTTAAATCCCGGGGCACGGGGCATGCCCCGGTCCAGGCTCACTAACTAAACTTCACTGAAAGCTAAACTGACTACAGGTACTACTGAATGAACAGTTCTGGGGACAAGCTGCAGCAAGGCTGGAGCTGAGCAGTTCTGACGCACCTTCACTGGCGACAAGGAACTGAGGGTGGGGGGAGCGTGCAGCTCCCCTTATACCGTGCCAGGCAGGCGCCACTCCAGGGGTCACTCCCCCCCTACAGGTACTGCTAGGGGAAAAACTTCTGGCACCGTTGCATGTGGTGAGCACGCACACCTACTGTGGAATACACATGAGCAATCACTTGAAGAACTGTGAACTATTCTGTTTGTACAGTGCCCAGCACAGTGGGGCTCTTGGTTGGCCCATAGGCACTACCATAATAAACACAATGAACAACAACATGGGGAGCAATTCTGCAATTAGATTTATAGATTCCATGGCCAGAAGGGACCATCTAATCTAACCTCTTGTATAAGACCGGTCATAGAACTTTCTCAGTTCCTAGAACATATATTTTAGAAAAACATCCAATCTTGAGTTAAAAATGGTCAGTGAAGGAGTATCCACCATGACCCTCGGTAAATTGTTCCATTGCTTAATTACCCTCACTGTCAAAAGTTTATGCCCTATTGCCAGTCTGAATTTATCTAGCTTCAATTTACAGCATTGGTTCATGTTATACCTTTCTCTGCAGAAACAACAAGGAGTCTGGTGGCACCTTAAAGACTAACAGATTTATTTGGGCATAAGCTTTCGTGAGTAAAAACCTCAAAGAAGTGAGGTTTTTACTCACGAAAGCTTATGCCCAAATAAATCTGTTAGTCTTTAAGGTGCCACCAGACTCCTTGTTGTTTTTGTAGATACAGACTAACACGGCTACCCCCTGATTCTTTTCTCTGCAGAGAGAGCCCATAATTAAATATTTTCTCCATGTAGATACTTATAGAATGTTAGAAAGTCACCCCTTAACCTTTTTTGTTTTGTTAAGCTAACTAGATTGAACTTGGAGTTGGTCATTATAAGACACGTTTTCTAATCCTTTAATCATTCCCATGGCTCTTTTTTGAACCCTCTCCAATTTATCAACATCCTTCTTGGATTTTGGGCACCAGAACTGGATAAAGGATTCCAGTAGCAGTCACACCAGTCCCAAATACAGAAATAAAATAACCTCTCAACACCTCCTAAAGATTCCCCTGTTTATGCATCCCAGGATCGCATTATATCTTTTGGCCACAGCATCACAATGGGAGGTCATGTTCAGCCAATTATCCACCATGACCCCCAAATCTTTCACTGCTTCCCAAGGTATAGTCCCCCATCCTATAAGTATGGCCTACATTGCTCCTAGATACAAATACTCTTTGCTTGTGCTCAGTTTACCAAGTGATCCAGATCACTCTGAATCAGTGACCTGTCCTCTTCATTATTTACCACTCCCCCCAAATTTGTGTCATCTGCAAACTTAATGGGTGATTTTATAAACATTTAATAAAAACGTTAAATAGCATTGGGCCAAGAACCAATCCCTGCAGGACCCCACTGGAGATTCTCTTATTGACAGTTCTCCCTTTACAATTAAATGTTTAGACCTATAGTTAGCCATCTTTTAATCCATCTGCGCCACATTAATTTTATATCATTCTAGTTTTTTTTTTAAATCAAAATGTCATGTGGTCTAATGCCTTGCAGAAGTCTAAATATATTACATTAACACTATTACCTTTATCAACCAAACTTGTAATCTCATTTAAAAAAAGATATCAAGTGAGTTTGGTAGGATCTATTTTCCATAAACATGTTGATTTGCATTAATTACATTACCGTATTTTAGTTCTTTATTAATTGAATCCTATACATCAGCCATTCCATTATCTTGCCCAGGATCCATGTTAGGCTGACTGACCTATAGCCAGGTCATTCTGCTAACCCTTTTTAAAAATGGACACATTAGCTTTCTTCCAGTCTTCTGGAACATCCCCAATGCTCCAAGACATACTGAAAATCAGCATTAATAATCCAGTGAGCTCCTCAGACAGCTTTTCTAAAACTCTTGGATGTAAATCTGGACCCAATTTAAAAATCTCATTTACTGTTTAACGTCCTCCAGAGATACTAGTAGGATGGAAAGAGATGTAGTCATATTATATGATAAACATCTGTTTTTTCCCCAGATACAGTCAGAAATATTTATTGAACATTCTGCCTTTTCTGAATTATCATTGATAACTCTACCATTTCCATTTGGTAATGGACCAATATCATTGTCGGAAATCCTTTTGTACCTAATATATTTTAAAAAACACCTTGGTGTCCTTAACACTGCTGGCCATAAATTTCTCCTTGTATCCCTTTGCTTTCCCTATCAATTTTCTACAGTTCCGAACTTCTGATTTATATTCATTACTATCAACTTCTCATTTTTTCCATGTTATATATTATTTTTATTTTCATAGCTGCCTTTACTTCCCCTCTAAACCAGTCATTTTTTAAACTATTTCCCCCCCTCAATTATGGAACTGTGGCTTTTTGGGCATCTAGTAAGGTGTTCTTAAACAACTCACAATCATTATTCACATTTTTCTAATTAAATTCTTCCTCCCAACTGATTTAGCTCATAATTGTTTTCAGCGTTCTGAAATTGGCCCTATTAAAACACCAAGTATGTTACTGGTCTGGACTTTATTCTGCTTGCACATTATAGATGTGATCAAGTCATGACCACTTGTACCTAAACTACCATTAATTTTTAGTTCTCGAGAAGGATGGACAACATAATTTAATAGGTTTTTTAATTTTCTTCTTACTATCTGTCAGTGAAGTTACCCTGCCATTCCCTTGACACAGGAGTAGGGAGGCAAGGCTCAAGTTGACAGTTGTGGGAAAGAAATGAAAATTAGTTGGAAATACATGGGAAGTTTATGGAGGCCTCTTAGACAACCCTTCAAATTTCTGATAAACTGATTATGATATTGCTCACCTCTGTTTAGTAGGATTCCATTATCCTCACTCTAGGGAACAGCTGCTTCTATATCCCATGCAATCTCTTGGCCTTTCAGAACAGTTTAAAATTGAGATAGCTGCACTCATTTTGGTAATGTCTATGAAAGTTATTTGACTTGTGCTGTCTTGATGAAATGAAACATCCTGCACCAGGTGTTTATTTTTTTGTTTGGCTTAATGAATGCAGCTGAAGGAACAGATTCATATGTTAGAAAAGCCTGAAAAGCAGCATCTTGGGAAGCAAACAACTTGGATTTGTGCTGTTAAGACAGGAGAGAAACTTGACATATGTATTGACAAACTTACTGAGTTAACAGCTGCTCTCTGTAAACTTTATGGGAAAAACAAAACAGAGGCCTCTCCAAGTTGAAGATAAGCCTGTATGATGACAGGGAGAAAAAAAACTCCATCAGCATTAGGATCATGTTAATTATGGTATTCTAAGACTAGATTTTTGGGAACATGGATATCCCTTTGGATAGCTTCAGTCATTAATTAATATTATTTCGCACCTTTCATCTTATTTCTCAGTGACAGCACTGAGGCTGCTCTCTTCAGCTTCCAGACAAGAACTTCAAAACCAGGCCACTAAGGACTGAACTATCCCCAGCAAACTTTTAACAATTAAAAACCTAGCATTGTCAAAATTTCTTTACAAGTCTGGATGTTCTGAGGACACCAGAGCTCAAAGCAGCTGTATCTTTGTCATTTTAACATCTTTCTTATCACTGAAAGACATTAGAATTTCTCCCTCTCCACAATACAGCTAGGTTGTTCAAGGCAGGATCCCACCAGGTTTCCCCCTATATTTTTGGTTGGGTTTGCTGCCTGTTTGATGGAAACATAGTTCTTTACATCCATCCAATGAACATACAATTTACCTCTGGTGTTTCTTGTGCTTTCCTTATAGGAGAATTCTTTATGCAATAATATTACACCAAAGGTAGATATTTTGCATTAAATACTAATCTAATGATCAAGGACTTCACATAGACCTTTACGGGCAACCACAAAAAGGGCCACTGAAGCAGCATGAGTTCAATAGCTGTGATGAAGGGGACATCAAGAAGGCATAAAAGGCTGATATGGGGGATGGAAAAAAGCCTCTCCATCAAAGTTGTGGAAGCTAAGGCAGCTCATTCTGTGCAATTCCCCCACACCTCTTCCTTGCATTGCCATGAACTTTAACGAATGAAACATGCCATGCTGAAGTGGTACATAATGCTGAAAGTCACTTGATGAAAACAATTTGCATAAAAGATCAGAAAATCTTAAGAACAAAACACTTGTCAAAATAGAAATGCCAAGTTCACTTTATTCTTTTTCTAGTTAAATTAGAGATGTTGATGAGTGACCTGAAAACTACTGAACCACACAGTGTCAGAAATTCATTAGAAAACATATTCCAGTCGCAGAGTTACCCGGTTTGCCCTATTTTAGACTGCCAGATTTCTTTATCCAATCTGAAAGTAAGCATTTCCCTTCAAAATTTCAAGCAGAGGATAGCTCAATTTAATGGATTTTTAGGTTAAAAAGAGCCAATTAGTCAAAGGTTGGACATATTTCTTCCCATCTGCAATGTGCATCCAGCATTATTCCCTGGTTATCTAAAAGTCTATTTTCTGAAGATCTGAGGTGTCTCAAACCATTTGGTTTAAAGAGCGCTATACTGAGTTATACATAGAATCAGAACAAAAACTTATGAGGAGATTTTCAGCGGCAGGTAGGTATGTAAAGATACAGATAGGTGCCTAGTGGGATTTTCAAAAGGTTAGGCACCTATTTTTATCTTTAGATGCCTAAATACCTTTGAAAAAATCTGACTCTTAGTGACAAGATTGAGTAGCGTCTACAATGCCAAAATGTATAATATTAATAATTAAAGACTTGTAAACTGATCTGTATTTTAAAACAAATGATCATTTGATCTATATAAATTATTTAAATCCACAGAAAATGATAAGGTAGCTGTTTACTGTTTTCTATTTATTTCACATTATGTTGAACCTTAGTGATCACTCAAGGCAAGAATAGACAACAAGCTTTTGGGAATAATGTAGGAAACTGAAGAGAGTCCTGCTGTGGACTCATGAGTCTTAGGACCAGATTCTCATTTACACTAAGACCCCTTTATGCTGCTCTGGTAGTGTAAGGAGATTAGGTGCAAGATATATTTACATCCACTTTCGGGCCCCTTTACCCCACCAAAGCAGTGTAAAGAAGCCTTAGTGTAAATGAGAATTGGGCCCTTAGTGCAAAGGCGACAATGTTCAAGAAGTCTCTTTCAGTTCTAAGTGTTCATGTATATTACACACACACACAGTCAACTTTTGAAACCTTTATTTCCATTTAGTAACCTACTACACACACAGTCCCATTGTCTTACAGTGTGAATAGGGCTAGCCCAAAATGATGGGTCAAAGTCTTGATTTTCTTTGGTGAATTTGTTTTGTCAGTGATTTTTGTCCATTTTCTGCTGTCATCAAATAGAGAGACTAGAACACTCTTCCTTTCTCCAGTCAGACCTGTTGCTTTGAAACTAGATAGGTTTTTGCTTCCATACTGGGCAGAGATGACCTTTTAACTATTCAATTGCATGAGCAGTAATTTCAATGCTGTTCTAGCCCATCAGTTACACATAAAATATGGTTCTACTCTAAAACTTAGAAAAGTAGCACCTTCTTATCTGCGTGGATTAAAGCATATATATCATAATGGCTTGATCCTATTAACCATTATACATGCTCACAACATGCACTTGTGGTTTGAATGTCAGAGGATGCTGAGCATTCACCTTTCTTGTTTCAGTCAATAGAAACTGCATATGTGCCTAGCATTTCTAAATGTTATGTCATTAGTGACTAAAATAACAATAGCTATGGTGTGCTGTATGTCCGATTTGGACACTGTGCTTGCCCAATACTCCTAAATGTTGCCAGGGCCCCCAAGTCCCTAGACACAGAGGCCTCCATCCCTCAACCATGTGGTCATCAACCATGAGGCAGAGCAAAGGCAAGTCTCTGGATACTGCACCCCTGCAATCCCTCAGAGCCTTGGACTCTGATCTGAATGATGAGCTGCTCATTTGTGACTGTTAGAAGGAAAGACACTGGAAAGGATGCCGGAGATAGCTATACAGACCGAGAATGATTGGGGAGGATGTAGTTATATAATACACACAAATAATAATATTACAGAGACAAGTTGTAAAACAATGGAGATTTGGCAAGGGTTAGGCAGGAGCACTAAATGTCCTGGAGGAACAATTGGTCCTGGGGGAGAAGAAAAAGACAATTAACAAAGGGTTTTGAGCAATACGATGATTCTTATAAACAAAGTTTAGATAATGCTCTGGGGGGAAACAGGACAGGGTAAATGTGGACAAGGAAAAAAATGTATATGCATACACATGCATGATATATTGAGAAATGGGCAGAACATAGCTAGGTAACTATTACATATGTTTAGGGTGTCCTTGGTCTTCCCTCCCTTATCTTGACTTTTGGATTGGAAACTCTTGGAAGTAGGTCCTTGTTCCTTTTATGTAAAGAGCCTGGCAGATTTTGAGATGCTGAAAACTAAAGAATGATTTGGGGACTTTCTACAGTAGGAACAAACTGGAGTGACACTATCCAGTTTCTTTATCTGCTTCCTTCATGGTTACAGAGTTGATACAAATAACTACCATACTACCACTCACCTGGCAGGATGTATTGAAGTCATGGAACCCAATTGTTCAGTGACACATCCACCTGTAGCCATTTAAAACAATCAAATAAAATAACACAAGTCTAGGAACATCTACCACAAAATGTTTTCTTCGGTTAAGCCAAGTCATATCAAGGTGGCCTAGAGGCCTTTGTACACAAGGTTTTAAGAAGACTTTTGGACTGTTCATTTTTACATCTCTCTTTTTCCTGTATCTGCCTAATCAGTACAATATAAAACTTCAAAGATATTCATCTACTAGCTGCAAATTTCTCAGCAATCTGTTCTTGCTTTAATGTCTTCATGGAATGCTTGAGGCAAGTTCACCTTACAGTTCACCTTGTAAAGATGTTTACAACTTTATCAGGAAGAGTTAGTCTTCAGCTGTGTTATTGCTCTGAATAAACACTGCACTCAGATGGGCAATTCTCGGTCTTGTTCTTGCTGTTGTTAGGCCACCACCCCAGTGGGGTTCCAGGCCACTCTGGTAGCTTATGACTCAACCCTCTGACCAAGTCACAACAGAAGTTCAACCCTTCACCTTCTGTGGAAGAAGAGTCCAAAGTCACAGTCCCAAGGCAAACACAAAATAAAGGTGTTTTTATTCCTGGGGTTACTTCTCTGCTCCTCTGAGGTTATTTCAATTTTTCATTTAAAAGGCAGCCATTTATCATGGGAATGTGTGCATGCACACGTGAGGGGGAATTTTTCAGCTAACAGGATATTCAAATATTAAAATGATCCCCACATTTTAATTTGTTTACTTCTCTCCACATTCACCTCTGTTTTCTGCAATCTTCACATCCAAACACATAAAACAAAGGCAGATCTAAGGCTCAGCAAATTAAAAAAGCAGCATCATTAAGGAGCAACCTACAATGTTATTTGGGCTCAAATCTTGTGTTGCCTGTAAAAAATGAAACTTTTTTATTTTAAGGCCTGAATCCTGCATTGGGACTCACTCACATGGATCCCTGCAAATGTGAGGAATCCTATCCGCTTAACTGGATTCTATATGAGCGCGAGGGTCAGTGCTAGTGGATCCCAATAGAGGATATGGGCCTAGCGGATTGTCCAATTTGCTCACTGATCACTGTGTGAAAAGATGCTACAAGGCAGAAGTGGCTTCAGGAAGTGACAGGGTCCTAAAACTAGAGCTGCTTTCAAAGTAAGTAATAAAAATTGAAAACTTCAGTAAAAACAGTAACTTCTATATCTAGACAGTATTTTTTTTCTCCTGGTCTGTACCTCTGATTGTTAATTGTGGCTGCTTTCTCATTGTCCCATTTTAGCAAGTAAAGTTAATCAACTCTTGAATAAAGTTTGACCAAACATTATCTATGGTTCTATCCTAATGGGATTCTCTCTCTCTCTCTCCCTCTCCATATGTCCCAAATAGCACTTGAATAATTTTCTGTTTATTTTTCTGTGCTGACTCCATCCTGCAGACTCTCAACATTCTGGTAGAATTTCACACACAACTTTTTCGTTTCTTAAGATAAAGTAAATGTCTTTTTCAAAGCCTCATATTCCACTTAAAAAAAAAAAAGAAAGCCTTCTAGCTGCAAAAATGTTTTTGGTTTTATTCCCATACAGCATAAGTTAGTGCATTCCTCAATTTCAGTATAATTTCTCACATGGACTTGATGCCGGCTCAACTTTGTCAAATTGTCAGAGCAATCTGGCCAAGGTTTAGATCATCATCATCATCATCATCTTTGTCTTCCTTTTGTCTTTTTGTAAGTGTATGAAGCCAATTGAAGGAGTCTGAGGGATTTAGAGATTCTTCTGACACCAGGCTGTGGTTCCATGCTGTGATTTTTTAAAATCCCAAATAAAAAATGGGCTATCATCTGGAGGGTGGTAGCATGCATTAGTTCACTTTCAGTGATTTCTTTTCCTTCCATCACACGTAGTTGTGGAAACTCAGATGCCTGGGTCATTCAAAACATGACAAAAGCTCTAAAAAAAAACATTAGAAACAATCTTGCATTAAGAAAAAGACAGACCAAGTGTCTCAAATAGATTGTTTCTTTCTCTAATTTTTGATTTTATATTTCCTTACTAGTAAGCAAGATAGTGTTCTCCATGACTCCAGATAGTAGTTTAGTAATAAATGTATCACTACAACACAGGTAGGATGAGACTCTCTCAGAAATGGTTTAGGGCCAGATTTTATGAATATAATAATTTTTTTCCTAGGATCTTATTTATTAATAGAAAATACAAATGAAGAACCTACTACATCCTTGCCAATACACGTCTTCCACAGGATGAGGGAGAGAGGAGTTATAGATGAAACACTAGTAATCTTTATATTTCTGTCATACATAAATCTTGAAATGATTGCTCTCTGGTTAAAAATAACTTAATCCCAGAAGACGCTGGGTACATGCCACTTCCACTAAAGTCCCAAATGAGAGAGAAAAAGAAATAACTAATTCATAAATTTTACCAATTATAAAGCAATTTTCATCCATACACCTCAAAACAAAGAGCAAAGGCTGAGATCATATAACAAGACAATGGCAGAGCTAGGAAGAGGAACTGAACCTAGGTCTCTTGTCTCCTAGTTCGATCTCTGTAGTATCTACTTCCTCCCATGTGGCAATTGAGCTTCTCAGGATCAGTCCTGAGGTAGGACTAACTGGAAAACTGAAATTGTCTATGTTCAGCTGATTTTTAATGATCCATGTGCAAATGGATTAGCGTCTAGATACCATGGTAACTGGCACTCTATAAATATGGATATACATTTTAAAGTATCTTAAAGCACGAACAATTTTGCTCCTTAGTCTGTTTGGAGATACCAAGAACTACTCACCATTCATTCACAGCACTTGGTACCTCTGAGTTCATTAGTATTTTATAAAGGCCAAGAAAGAACTCCTTGGGGATACCATGCAAATAGATAAATTATAGCATGTGTGTTACTTTAGTCCTCAGAAAAGACTAAAATAGCTATCACATGGCAAGAATTCAGAGGCATATTAAGCAAAATTATTGAGTTACTACTTAAACAGATTCAATGTTATTTAATTTTTTTTTAAGTATTATTGTTTATATTAAGGTAGCACACACAGGCTTCAAACAAGGTCAGGGCCCCATCTTACTAGGCACTTTATAAACACACAGTCCCTGCTCCAAAGAACTTACATTCTAAAT
Organism: Chrysemys picta bellii; assembly: GCF_011386835.1. Lineage (NCBI taxonomy): Eukaryota > Metazoa > Chordata > Testudines > Emydidae > Chrysemys > Chrysemys picta. The sequence continues at coordinate 109,896,701 of NC_088795.1, read as the reverse complement.
AGGCAAGACAGAGTGAGAGAAAGGAATATTAGCATGTCCATTACGACTTTCCAGACATATTATTTCAGAGTCACAGATTAAAAGCCAAATAAACATTAAATCAGAACTATGTGTCCAATACTATCTCAAGAGGATTTTTTGAGGGAGAGCTATTCCTGCAGTCTTCAGTACAATGGGACTGTGCATTTCAGTTTAAATATATTTTTAAGACCTTTATGTATATTGGGTATGGTATTCTGAAGCAGTTCATTCAAAACTTTTGTTTTTGACCAAAAGATATGTTAAAGTAAATATTCTGTAAAGTACAAATATATTAGAGTATAAACAAAAACACTTATTTATCTGGGAATGAAATGTGGTATTCTACAGATCAGCCAGGTTTGTTTCCTAAATTAAACATGATTTTATTGGGTAGTGTGTTTTATTGTAATAAACAAACCAAAAATATATATTGGACCTAGTTTACAACCCTGGTTTTGTTTTAGCAAAAGAGGCGTACATTTAAAAAATAAAAGAACAAGTTAGTACTTAATAAGATCTATTAATATGTATCTTAATATTAGTCTATATATAACATTTTACAAATAAAGGGTCACCTTAGTTTGAGTAGTACTTTATTCCACAAGAAATCCCACTGAAATTTATGGGGCTATTTATGGAGTAAAGAATACCCAAAGTGAATACAGGTGGCCCAAAACAAAGATAATGCAGGTTCAGGGCCAAGCTGGTAACACCAATGAAAATAGAAGTGCCCTTAAAATACTGCCAAAGAAGAGTAAACACAAATGTGTATAGCTTTTCATTTGGTCTGTGTGTGTATAATTTGAGAAGAACATGTAGTCAGAGCAAAGGATTAGGTGAGCCTGGAGGGTCTTTAGGTTCTAGTCCTAAGCGAAGCACTGAATCACTATGACACATTGTGCAATTCACTTGGCATATAATTCCTTATGTTCAGTAATACATGGAACTTCAAAAATTTCCATTAAGCATCCAGAAGTTCATACATTGCAAAGCTTAGGCTTGGAAACCAGGCCAGAAATACTTCAAGGTTTCAAACACATCCTGGTTTGAGGCTGTACGGAAAATACTGTCAGAGGAGCCTCTTGAGCAGTTCCTCTTCTGGTTGGAACTACAAAGCACTGAGTAGGTCTGCTGGAAAAACAACAACTCTGTTTTGGGAAAAAATTGAGATTATGCCATTTGTTTTTAATCCAATGCAGAATGAAAATGGAACTACACAAAAAGACATGAGAGCAAGACCTACACCAGAACAGCCAGGTGGTTAGAGCACTTACTTGGAATAGTGGAGACCCAAGTTCAAGTTCTGCTGTACCTGATCCAGAGCACAGACTAGAACCTGGATCTCTCATGTCCCAGGTGTTTGTCCTATCCAATGGGCCATAGAATCAGTCTCTCTTGCTGGCCTACTTAATATTTAATTATTTATACAGAGTGAAACAGCACCAACAAAAGAAGCAGTGCAATACTGACGCTATAGCCCAGGGGTTAAAAGTACATAAGAACAGAACACAAGAACGGATCAGATCAAAGGCTCATCTAGCCCAGTAGCCTGTCTTCCGACAGTGGCCAATGCCAGGTTCCCCAGAAGGAATGAACAGAACAGGTAATCGTCAAGTGATCCATGCCGTCGCCCATTCCCAGCTTCTGGCAAACACAGGCTAGGGACACCATCCCTGCCTATCCTGTCTAATAGTCATTGATGGACCTATCCTCCATGAATTTAGCTAATTCTTTTTTGAATCCTGTTATAGTCAAGTACATGCCTGGGGCAGTGGAAGACTCAGGTTCAAGTCCCTACTGCAAATCAGGCAGAGGACCTGAACCAAGGTCTTTCACATCACACGTGGAAGACGTAAAATATTCTATGCACCTGGGAGGATGTATTTTGGGCTACAATCTATGTATAAGTAACCACAGTATTTATTGCTGCTACCCAGGGTTGTAGGATCGTTTGATAGAAGTTAATATGTGCTGCAGAACAGTTTAATGAAAAGATAAATACTGCTTTTCAAGTTTTAACTCAGAACATCTTTGCTTGTATGGTTGCCTGAAACTGAAATCTTATTTGAATTCATTTAGTAAAAATCCCATGGCAGTGGAAGCAAAACAGAAGGCAGGCATCACTTGCAACTCCACCATCAAATCTGAGTTCTCTCTCTCAAGGAGGGATTCAATTGGTTATGTATGCAAAATATATTATCCTCCCCACAATTACAGCACTTTGAGTAAATGAATGAATTTTCTGATAATTTACAACTAAATACATTATGTTAGAAGTTAAAATTTTTAGCAGCCCGTGTTAGACTTTTGGGGGAGAAGGGGTATGAAATGATCTTACTAATAGAATAACTCAGACCATTCAAACTTACCATATAGTTTTCAGACATCCAGATAAAGGACTCCATTAGTGGGGAAGGAGGGCAAGTCACAGGATCCATGTGGACAAAGCATTTTGAAGAACTCCAGTTAGTTAATGTAAGGTAAATAACCTCTCTTTTTTTGAGCATGCGTCCACATGGATGGCAGTGTATGTGACTGGCTAGCAGCTACCTCTCAAGAAGGTAAGTGATAGGAGTCCTCTCTAAATAATTGTAGGACAGCCCAGTCAAACTGGGCATCCAATCTAGATGCAGCTACAATGGTGTAGTGATTGGTCAACATATGAACAGAACTCCAAATAGCTGCTCCACAAATCTAAGAAACAAGGACAGCACTACAACAAGCTACAGATGTTACCTGAGCCCTAACAGAATGTGCTCTAACTCAAGAGGGGAGGGATAGTTTGTTCAATGCATAAGACGCTTTAATATGTTAGGTTATGTCTACACTACCGGGGTAAGTTGTGAATAACGTAGCTGGAGTTGACGTACCTTAGATTGAGTTACCCCGGGGTATACACCATGGGGGGTAGACAGGAGAAAATCTCCCGTCCACTTACTTTACTCTTCTCGTCAGAGGTAAAGTACAGGGGTTGACTGGAGAGTGATCTGCAGTTGATCTGGCGGGTCTTTACTAGACCCGCAAAATTGACTGCTGGTGGATCGATCTCAGAGCATCGATCCCTGCTGTAGTGTAGACCTGCCTTAGAAACTCACTTTGAGAGCTTCTGGAACAAACAGCCCTTCCATTGGATACATTACTAAATGCTAAAAAACAAAACAATGGCGGGTGGGAGAGAAGAGGAGAAAACAAAACCCACCATCACAGGTGATTTGTTCCAGAAAGGTAAAAGGATATAGCTCTAAGAACATTTTAGTCTCTGCAGGAGAGTCATAAAGCTTGGAAATAGATCCTGGTAAGTGTATAAATTGATTTAAATGAAACGTAAAACAATTTTCAGTAAAAATTTCAGGTGTGGCCTAGGGTAATTGTCCTTATGGAATACAGCATATGGGAAGCCCGCTCTCAAAGCCTGTGTTTCACTGAGTCTGCAAGCTGAAGTCATAGCCAATTAAAAGTGCTGTCTTTGGAGAGATATAATGAACCTGACAACATAGGTTCAAAGGGACGGCCCACTGACAGCAGCAGTACCAGGTAGGAAAAGGCTCTTCTACTAGTAGAAATATGAGCCACCTTTAATAGAAATCTGAATATTGTGTTTGTGTGGAGTGGTGGTGGTGGGAGGGAACAGAATGGCCCCCACCTTGCAGATGGTATGCAGAAAGTGGCCAAATAAGCTCTAATAGAACTGACTGAGACTCCCTAGTGTTTCAGAATTCAAGATAAGAGAGATAAGACTCCAAAGACTGAATGTGCCTTTGAATAGCCTACAGCAAAAAGTGCTTCCATTTAGCTTTATATATCAGTCCTGCAATAAGACTTTCAGCTCTGAGTCAAAACCTCTTCAATCGCCACCAAACACCTTCTATGAACCACATAATCTCCATGACATCAAACGTATAAACATTAGGTCCAGATGTAACACTAGGTTACATCTTGATTCTGTGAAATGATGTCCAGAAAGTATGTAAGTGGAACAGGTGAGTGGACTGATACATGAGACAGGTTAAAGAGCTAAAACGGAGGTACCCAGGCTAGAGTTATCACCCGGGCCTTGTCTTGTCATATCTTCCCAAGCACTTTGGCAATTAGCCAGATGGGGTGGACAGGGAAGCATATAGCAGCTCCTTTTCACATTGAATCAGATGCACATCTGTCAAAGAACTTACTTCTTCTTGGAGCAAAATACGGGAAATTAATTGTTCACATTGATGGCAAACTGATCTATTGAGGTGACTCAATCTCCCCCTCCCCGCCAGGCCTGAACACTTGATCTAGAAGGGAACAGAAGACTCGTGGGTCACAGAGCTCTACCTGCTAAGCATCATGATCATCTAGTCTGACCTCCTGCACTTTGCAGGCCACAGAACCTCACCCACTCACGCCTGTAATAGACCCCTAAGCTCTGGCTGAATTACTGAAGTCCTCACATCATGGTTTAAAGACTGCAAGTTACAGAGAATTCAGCATTTACACTAGTTTAAACCTGCAAGTTACCTATGTCCCATGCTGCAGAGGAAGGCAAACCCCCCCACTCCAGGGTCTCTACCAATCTGACCTGGGGAAAAATTCCTTTCCGACCCCAAATATGGTGATCAGTTAGACCCTGAGCAAGTGGGCAAGATCCACCAGGAAGATACCTGGGAAAGAATTCTCTGTAGTAACTCAGAGCCCTCTCCATCTATATCCTGTCTCCAGCCACTGGGGATTTTTCCTATGGGCAGTAAACGAGGGACTACACTCCTTTGTAAGCAGTCCTGTCATAATATAAATGTATCAAGCTCAGTTTTGAAGCCAGTTAGGTTTTTTGCCCTGCTGCTCCTCTTGGGAAGCTGCTCCAGATCTTCACACCTCTGATGGTTACAAACCGTCACCTAATTTCAAGCCTAAACTTGTTGATGGCCAGTTTATAGCCATTTGTTCTGGGGTCCACATTACTGCTTAACTTAAATAACTGCTGCTGCATCCCAGGCTTGGAGGCATAGGGGTGCATGAAGCAGGCTGTGTCCCTGAGGCAGAGCAGAAATGTATCAACTAAGCAAGCAGGCTACTAATGTTCTCATTGTTACTTAATTGTTCCCATTCTTCGTCAACTAAGGCTCCTTTATCTTGCCAGAGTGGTGTAAAGCAGTGGTTCTCAAAGCAGGTCCGCCGCTTGTTCAGGGAAAACCCCGGCGGGCTGGGCCGATTTGTCTACCTGCCACGTCCGCAGGTTCGGCCGATCGCGGCTCCCACTGGCCGCAGTTCGCTGCTCCAGGCCAATGGGGGCTGCAGGAAGGGCGGCCAGCACATCCCTTGGCCTGTGCCGGTTCCTGCAGCCCCATTGCCCTGGAGCGGCAAACCGCGGCCAGTGGGAGCTGCGATCGGCCAAACCTGCAGACGTAGCAGATAAACAAACCGGCCCAGCCTGCCAGGGGCTTTCCCTGAACAAGTGGCGGACCGGCTTTGAGAACGACTGCTGTAAAGGATCCTTCTTGTGAGGTCTTGGCTAAACTTGCAGCTGTTCAGCACTGTGAGGTAAACCTGTCTCCATACAGCTGAGTAGGGAAAAGCGTTGCAGTCCGTCCACACTGACAGCTGACAGCACAGTGGCGTGGCCACACTTGCAACATTTGTAGCTGTGTTGGGAGCGGTGCATTATGGGCAGCTATCCCAGCATTCATGTGGCTGCAACGTGCTTTTCAAAACGGGGTGTGGGGGGTGGAGTGGAGTGTGACAGGGAGTGTGGGGGGGAGAGAGAGTGCTTTTTGGAGCGTGTCGGCACTCTATTTTGCAAGTTCCGAACTCCCGGCCCCCTGCTCATTCATTCACTCATTCAAAGCAAATAGCAAACTGTTTGCTTTTTCTCTGTGGTACGAGCTTTGAAACCAGCACTTACGCATTCCTGCAGCTGGTCACAACAATGGAGTGGATTGGCCACTTGTCAAGGTGATTAGTACAGCGCCACAAGCGTTTACACTCACACCCATGAGTCGCAGCCACTCTGCTGTATCTCTCATGCTTCTCGGGGAGGTGGAGTACCTGCAGCGGTAGACCCAGGGAGATACAGCGCTATAAGTGCCCTGCCAGTGTGGATGGGGAGTGAGTTACAGTGCTGGGGGAGGCTTTACAGCGCTGTAACTCGCAAGTGTAACCAAGGCCTAAATGACAGTAACGGAATCCTTAGCTAGGAAGGTCTATGTGCTTTCTTGCTTTTTTCCCCTGTGACAGAGGCGCATAATTGGGTTAGATTACAGCTCAGGATCTATTTTATATACACCCATTAAAAAAACGCAGGACAATGATTAGCAAAACTGTACAACTTTTATGTTGTAAAGTCTGAGCCATTTAAAGCAACATTCTACTTTACAGAACACCAAAATAAAAGTCCTGTAATTTAAATGAAAATCCAGGATTATAACTGGAATGCAGGGTATTGGTTACCAAGCATCTGTAACTTAACTTTCATGTGTTTAGGAAATGCTGAATAGTTATTGTGATATTTTTTCTGTATGGTAGTTTAAATAAATTACCAAAATAAGTGAAACTGGTGTGATTATATTGCATTATTTTGACAAATAAAATATGCAGAATTTTGGATTTTTTTGGTGCAGAATTCCCCCAGGAGCAGGGAAGGTTGTGTGCAAAGGAATGTAGGGGGTGCAAAAAGCAGAGAAAGCTGGAGTTTACACTCTAGCTGCTTTGCATTGCTCTGGTGAAACAAAGCAGCTGTAAATCTAGCTGAATTGACCATTATGCTTTGGCTGATGTATGTTGCTCAGGAGTCGGGGGGAAGTTAGAGTATACCAGTGAATCTGGCTATAAAAAGTTTAAATAAAAAGGTTGATATTTCTAATAATTCAAAAGTATTAAATATCACATAGTAACATTTTTTCCCCATTTCTTATTTTGTGTTAATGTATCCATTTTGTAATTAAAAAAAACCCTACAGGAATTCTCAGACAAAAACTACATTAAGGATGAGTTAAGGCTGAAGTACACATCAGCAATTTAGAGTAAAATACATTAGAAAAATGTTATTATGGCCAAGTCAACTGTTATAACCCACAAAATTCAGAGTTTAAGGTACTTAAAAGAAATCCTAACACACTGAAGTTTGGGAATGACCAGTTAGGGAGCCCACACGATTTTAACACTGCCTTGTAGTGATAGTGTAGTAGGGGAAAAAAGAAAACAGATTAACCTAATCTGGGACCACAATTACTAAAATCACGGTTCATAATTATAATAATGGGTTATTATATGGTGTCACTACAGTGTAGAATTAATATTGTTTGGCAGCACTAGCCACGCACTTCTATATGTAACAGGTTTAGAGTTCTTTTAAGGTTAACCACAACTCTGAATTTCCTGGGTTTAAAATGCTTGCTTTTGGGATAATGTTAATATTTTCAAAATATATTTTACACTAAATTACTATATATATTCAACATATATTCTCAACTATAATTCCATTTTAATATTGCTATTGTCTCAGGATTAATGGAGAAGCATGTATAATACCTTAGAAATTTCACACCAATTAATTTGTCACTCCTCCAGGGACAACTTTGAAATGTTAAAATTAAATAAAGAAAGGGATTCTGACAGGTTATGAATTGCAGTTCACCAGTCAGAGAGCATATTTACATTGCAACTTGAAAGGAGTAGTTATGATGTGATGTGACTTAGGTGTACCAGGCCCTTTGTGACCCCCTGCTGTAGGCCCCATGGTCCTGCTACACCCTGCCCCCAGAAAGGAGCTGTGAAGGTGGGTCCTCCAAGCCTGCCGAGAGAGGCTGCACAGAAGCAACCAAGCAGCCTTAGAGAAAAGGAGATGCTTCAAGGACTTAGCAGGTCAGTTCCTGGACTGGACTAGAGGAGCAAGGAAGGGTGCTCCTCTCTGGCCAAAGGAGCTCAAGGGGCAACCAGAGTTTGGTTGGGAGAGTGAGAACATGAGAATTTTAACCTTAAGGTAACGGATGAAGATAAATAGGTGAGGTGGGAAGAGGCCCAGGGAAGTAACAGCAATGAATTGAAGTGAATGACTGCTATTTATAGGGTACCTGGGTTGGAACGCACAGTAGCGGGCAGGCCTGGGCTCCACCACTGGTCAAAGGTGAAGTGGTGTAAATCCCAAAAAAGGGACAGGCTTGTTTGAAAACCTGAATGAAGGGTTGAATTTAAATGGCCCACAGCAGGACCAAAGACCTAGTGAGGGCAGAGACACTTAATTTATTGGCCTCTTTACTACCTTGGAAGGGGTTCTTTTGGACTTAGTGACTTGGCCACAGCGCTGGAGACCCACCCAGCGAGGCTGACAACCTTCAGATGGCACCAAAAGCAGGAGGAGGCCTGCAGTACCACATGCAGCAGCAGAAGGTGCTCAAGAGATGAGTGTCTTCCTCAATTATATGCTAGTACTATACAACAGAAAAAAAAAAATCTGCTAACATATGAATACAAATAGCTTTAGATACAGGAACATCAACCAACAAGTAATAAATCACAAACAACACTTTGCATATATAGCTACAAAATCCTCAAAGCAGCAAAAGAATAAGCTTCACAGACAAACATTATACTGTCTTCTAGTCCCCACAAACTACCAAAATGTAGAATAATTGTTGAGATATAATCAATATAAACAAAGTGAAATACAGGAAACTAAATAAATACCGATTAACACTATCTGGCCTTTCTTTCATATTCCACTTTGCACCATATTCTTATACAGTTTAACTTTTTAAAATCAATTGTGCATCATTACATCATTATGCTGATTCAAATATTTTTGAAATTGCTGCCCAGATTAGTATAATTGAATTAAAAATGGCATTTTCATCCCCCACTTTGTTCTTAGTTCCTGTCAATTTGATGACACTATAAAGGGCACTTCCTGGTTTACTAACTTTCATGTAAGTGAATAATGTCAAATAAAGAAGCAGCAACTATTTTCTTACACAGCTGCTGCTTAAGATTAAATTAAAATGCTCTGAAGTGAAACTAGTGACTGGATATTTCAGTGACATCAACTGAATTGCAGGTGACTAGTAGTTGGCATTTGAGGGACAGGTGAACTCAAAGGCCCTGATTCTGCTCTTCCACTGGTGTAAAAATCAAAATTGGAGCATCTAAATGGTAACTCTTTACTAAGATATTGCTATCACTCTTTCACAAGATGGCAATAGAATGTGTTTTCAACAGGAGATGCTGAGCTCTTTTGAAATCTAGCCCCAGTTGTGGATGATGAGCATTTCTGGTTCAGATGATAGAAATAACATCTAGAATTACTGCAATTTACAAATGAACAAAATAGCTTGAGGAGATGGAAGGCCAATGAATTAGGGACTGTGTTATGTACAGATGTCAGCTGGCCAATATCAGCCAGAAACATTAAGGAAACATAATTATGCATTTACTACATATTTCACTTTTACTACATGAAAACATGACTAATTTATGTATCACTTACAAAACTGAGTTTGGAATTTCAAGAGTTGTCTTTAAGTCACAAACCTTTTATTTTTAAAAATGTCGTTTCTCTGTTTCATTCAAACTTCAGGATTAATGCAACCAAACCAGCTGCATTACATGTGAAATATCGGCACATTTAGAAACAGGTTTTTATTTGTTTTGGTTTTTTTTTTTTTTTTTTAAAGCAACTAAATGGTAAAATTCCCAGACATTGAAATTAAGTAGTAAATCCAAAAAGACATACTACAGCTAATAATCTTGACAAACTTGCACATTACATAATGCTTGCTGGGAAAATACTCTTTAATACACATTTTAATACAAACTTGAAATGTGTTGTGGACACGTGGGGGGCGATCTGTAAGAATTTTTAAAAAAAGTTCTGGTCTGCATCTCCAAACCGGACCTGATGCTTAAAAAAAAAAAAAAATTCACAGAAGAGAAGAAATTTCTTTGTAAAAAACACCCAAGATACTCCCAAAATGTATAAAATATTTTGCATGGCAGATTCTCTTCTTCTCCTATCTAATGAAGTACCAATTGTTTGTAAACAGTTTTTAAAAGCGTTAATAGCTTAAGGGAATGTGTGAATCACAGTTCACATGAGTTTCTCCCATGATGAAGTACAATATTGCTACACAGTAGTTTCATGTTTCCATAACCCAGTCCTAATATTGCCAGTGCTGTCTGCAGTGAGCAATGGTCCATCCTGTCCACTGCCTTTAAGTTGTCCATTCTGAATGGCTAAATTTAAGCCATATGATTTTTGCTGGCTTTCAAGTTCAACTACTATTGGTTTCTTCAGAACATCTTTTTTGTTGTTTGTAGCAATGGGTTTTTCACTATTTTTATTGCTTTTTGGAAGTGTACTGCAAGCATCGCTACTATCTTGTTGGGACTGGTTATACTGGCGTTCTCTGTATGCTAAATAGGCTCTTCGACTCCTTGAATGTCCTTCACTGTTGCTTTGTCGATTTTTAGATAAGCCATTTTGAACACTTCCTTCCACGCTGGTGGGGACATCGTATGCATACTCCCTCA